>NC_047667.1:67081059-67288559 GCF_011762505.2 Arvicanthis niloticus
CTGGAAGTCAGTGTTCATGTAGCCCAGTGTGTTGAGGCCTTCCTCAATACATGAGGGGCCTTGAATATTGATTCTAAGTGGCAGAGTCCTAGTTCTGTGGAACACACTGCATCAGTGCAATTGCAATTCACAACCCAAGCTAGTCCCTAGGTGAAGGTGTGGATGCTTCTCTTTATAAAAATGGTGTCAAGGTGACCCTGTCTTGGAACACACATGATGGATGTTTCATGGCCATTTTGAGAAAGTTCAATATGCTACATACAGCCACATAACAGGGGAACTGGACATGCAAACACTCCAATTCCAGATAGGGTTGAAGGTGAAGCTCAAATCTGAGGTAGAAGTCACTCATTTTACTCTGTTCTCTTTCTTACTGTGACCAGGGTGGATCCTGGGTTTTCCTAGTCACCTGTATTCTATGCGAGCGCTCTACTACTGAGATGCAGCCCTAGCACTTAACTTTTATTTTTATTCTCAATTTATTTAGCTTTGAGATAAGGTTATGATAATTTCACTCAGAAGTCCTTATCTTGTGTTTATCTCAGCCTCAGCCTCCCAAGTAATAGGTGTTCCTCACCAGGCCTAGCAAAGTGGTAGGTACCCATCTCAAGATTGGTAAATTAAAGTGTGTGGTAATTTGAACGAGCAATGTGCTCATGCATTTGAATACTTGGTCCTCAGTTGGTGACACTTCCCAGTGTCATTCTGGATTCTTTATGAGGTAAAGCTTTGCTGGAGGAAGCATGTCACTGGGGGTAGGCTTTGGGGATTACTAAATTTGACTTTTTCTCTCTCTGTTCCTGTTCTTTCTCTCTCTGTTTCCTGTGTGGATGAAATGTAATTTCCTGTTCCTGCCACCACACCATGGCTTCTCCGTCATTTCAAAATATTACCCCTCGGGAAACATAAGCCCAAATCATTTCTTCCTTAAGTCACTTCAGGCCATGGCATTTATCACAGAAACAGAAAAGTAACTGATGCACAATGTGTCTGTTTTACTGGAAGTCACTGAAATTTGGGGTTTGCAGGCAGAATGCACAATGAGGTACTCTCTTTACCAGAACATATACACTTATGTTAAAATACACAAACAAAACCACAGAAAGGCCCATAATCTCCAGTGCCTGTTGGATTTTTTTTATTAAAAATATTATATTTCTTAATAAATAAAAATATTTGAAATAAACATTTATTTTATTGTGGGTTAAATAGATGATTTTGAGGAGCAGTCAAAACCTGTAAGATGTGGCCGTCCTGAAGGCTGCAGTGAGCAGAGGGGAGAATAAAAAGTTGTAGGGTGCCAGGACAAGTATGCAGTTTTACTGCTTAGACGCTCCTACCACCTTTAGGAGCCAACAGGAGAAAGCTGGCCAGACACACCTACACTGTCCTCCTAGGAGCACACTTCCTTCCTCACAGCCTAGATGTCAGTCCAGGAGTCAGCCATTCCAAGTGTCCAGCTTTATGTGTTGTCTGCTGTCTGAGGTCATGGGACTTAATGACACTGTGTGATTGCTATGCTTAGAGGTTGAATCATACAGGATTGGACCACTTAATGTCCTAATTTAAGGATAAGGCAAATCCTTGTTGCTTTGTAGGAGCACAAAGGCAGCCAGAAAGCTCAGGGTTCTGGTGGAGGACTGAGCACGTGGACGCAAGTGTCTCCACAGCATAATGGAAAGCCTTCTGCATGATTTGCTCCTTTTTTCTTTTTTTCTTTTTTTCTCCTGAAGAACATCGTCATTCGATTCTAGCTGAGCACGGGCTTCTAACTCAGTGGAAATGGAATCCTACTCGGTATGAGCCCGACTTCCCCAGCACAGAGAATCTGCTTCTCTCTCTCTGTCTTTGTCTCATCTCTCTATCTGTTGTGGAGAGACTTACAGCGCACTGCTGAAATCTGCCAGTGGGAATCCACTCGGAGATGTCTGAAGAAATGAAGGAGGGGCTTGCCTGGAGCGGAGACTGAAGGCAGACCATGCTTTCCCCACGCTGCTGGAATGGCAGTGTGCCGTGTGCTGCTTATCTATACATATTCTTGTCTGCTCAAACACATAAGGAGAAGCGTGCCCAGCCAGATGCATCCTGGCTTATCACACCATATCAACCCAGGAGCAATGCAGGTTTTCAATTTATCCATTTCTGAGTACAGTGGAAAGTCAGCAAGACTGCTGTGTGGGGACAAAGAAATCAGTGGCGCAGGCTGTATGCTAGAATCCTCAAGGAAGGTGGAAGGGTGGGAAGGTGTGGGGATCGAGGCGTTCATGACTAATGGGTGTGGGCAGCCCCATCGAGCATATTATGTCTATAATTAGGTTAGCTCTCTTCGGTGTATAAGCTTATTTGTTATTTCCCTAGAACTTTCTCTCTTGCTCTCTATCCCGATTGACCATCCATCCATCCATCCACCCACCCACCCACCCATCCATCCATCCATCCATCCACCCACCCACCCACCCACCCACGCACGCACCCATCCATCCATCCATCCATCCATCCATCCATCCATCCATCCATCCATCCATCTTGCCCCTTTCATTCAAGGTTCCATTTGATGCTACTTACTGTCTGTGTTACATTATTCACGTGCTGGGGTACATATGCCATGGTGTTCATGGAGAAGTCAAGGGCAACTTGCAGAAGTCAATTCTCTTCCTCAACCTGAGCTGAAGCTCTGGGGTTCTAGGGATCTAACCTAAGTCATCAAGCTTGGTGGCAAAGTGCTTTAACAAAACGACTGAGATAATTAACTGTCTAGAATGCTCCTTTCTAGGGGATGTCCCATTCCTGTTGTGTGCCCTCAACCTTTGAACTTTTTTCCAGTGTCTTCTTACATGGCATTTACAATTTCTTTTCTTACACAATCTGACTCAACTAGTTGATTAACTGTTTGAGAACAGGACACAATTTCTTCTGCAGCTCCATTTCTATGTGTGTAGAAATATGTCAGTCTGACTGTATATATGTATGTCTGTATGTAGGAATATGTCTGTAGAAATATTCATGTAGAAATGATGTCTGTCCCATTACAAGCACTCAAACAAAATTATAGTCAGTAAGAAAGAGTTAACCAGAGATAGCAGAAGAATTGATGGCGATGATTAAAAATCCATGAATGGGTCAAAAGCTTTATTTTATAGTTATAGTTTTATAGTAAGATTTTAAAACAGAAATCAGAATGTTATTTTTGTTTAGATGTAAAATGTTCTCCAGAGGATCATGTATACGTGGTCCCAGCTGGGGGTGCTGATTTGGAAATTTCTGGAATCTTTAGGAAGTAGAGTCTCACTGAAGGAAGTAGGTGATTAGAGGCAGGCCTTGAGGTTTTATAGCTAGGCCCCATTTCCTGTTTGATATTTCTTGACAAAAGAAGCAATGTGTTGTGCACAGTACCCTCCCCTCCTTCTCATATTCCAGATGCCTTTTGGGCCAAAATGGATGTATCCCTTCAAACTGTAAACCATCTCAACTCTGCTTTACTTAAGTTGAGTCTTATCAAGTGTTTGATATAGTAAAATCTATCAATCTATCAATCTATCAATCTATCTATCTATCTATCATTGATCTATCTATCTATCTATCTATCTATCTATCTATCTACCTATCAATCATCTATTTATCTATCATTGATCTATCTATCTATGTATCATCTATCATCTATCTGGTGTGTATTAGATTGTCTTCAATAATAAAATCTTCTATACCGAGTATCTTAGATAGGAGACATTTGTTATGGAAGTTCTAGAGACTGGGAAACCCAAGAGTGTGGTGGCACAGGTGTGCTTCCTCCTAAGAGCCTTCCTCATGGTTTCAAAGCCTCAGAGGATGGGGAGGAGCAGCAGCCAGCTCTGAGGGGGTCGTTTCTAATAAGACATCAGTTGTAACATTACACTCTCATCTCCTGTCCTCATTAACCCCATTACCTCCCAAAAATGCCGTTTCAAAAACCCATGACATTGATGATAAAGATTAGAGCTTCAGCGGAACTCTGGATATCGACAACATTAAGTCCAGAATGCAGACTTTGGTGAAGCTGTTTGATGCAATCAAATGATGGCAGGAAGCAGGCTGGATATTTTTAAGAAAGAAATTCTTCAAAAATAAATAAGGGATTCAAAATATTTATATTAAAATGATTTTGTAATTTCACTTCTGGGAATATAACCACAGCAAATGGTCCTAGGAATGGTTATATATGCAAATATGATCCATTGTAGTCTTGTTTATAATCTTGAGAAACAGGAAATGACTTGAGCAGTAGAGGAATGATTAAATAACTGACAATATAGTATAATAAAATGCTATATTATGCAACCATTAAAATGAGAGATTTGAGGCTTATTTTGAAGCATAAAATATTTATTATATAAGTTTTGCTTAAACAATAAAATGCACCTTTACTATGGTTTAAATTATATAAATTGTCTTTGGGTAAGGTCTGAATAGGAATAAATGAAAATTGCTATATTTATTGGAATAGTTGGACTTTGTTCAGTTCTTAACTTCTTTTGCATAAAGCTACTTTTATGCTTTAATATATGGCTTTAACATAATTTTAAAAGAAAGAATTTGAGTGAGTAAGGTAGAAGGAACCAAATCACAAGGCTGGTCAATTCTTACTACAAAGCGCCTCTCAGGATGGGTTTGTTTTAGATCATCTTGACTAATAGTTCCTGAGTTCCATGTTCTTTCTGCCTGGGAACCTCAAGATTGAATTGAAAAGTTCAAGTATCTGGATATTTGCATTAGTTTGTTTTAATTCTAGACTTTTAGTTGGCTGCCACCAGTTGACTATCGCACTGTGAAACAACTGTTTGTCTAAATTCCAGGTGCTGCAAGGTCATAACTGCAGTTATTTCAGGACCAACTGTGGGTAAGCTCCTAGACCCAGGACAATCAATTATTTTTGCTCAAAAAAAGTATTTCTGAACACTAACAGATCTTGAAAATCTTCACTCAAGGAAAGAACACAGAGACACATTATGAATATTCTTTTGCATATACACCAACCTGGCCAAGAGCCCAAGAGAACTGAGGTAGTGGAAAGGCCTCAGATCTCTGGGATATCACTGTGAGCAAGCTAAAAAAAAATCTTTCTGGGTCTACTTTTTTCATCTAAAGAATTTGGAGACTAATAACTATCTTGTAAGAATGTTACCTGTTTGTCTCATGTAGCTGAGGCTGGTCTTGAACTCCTGATCTTCGGATTGGGATTGCAGGTATGCAGCAGTGCTCCTGACTTCCATATGTGATTTTTAGGAGCCCTAATGAGCAGTGCTTGTGAATATGAATCTATCTGCCCATTACACTTGTTCTTATGCAAGTCAACACATAGTTGACACGCACTTATCACCTTTTAGACTCATTAGGCTGTGTGTCAGTGGTTCAGGGCTTATAGACCCTGACCGCTTCTCATAGATTGCTTTGCATTCAGAACAAACTTCCTTTCTTCATTTAAGAAGGCATGCAGATGATATAGAGTCACTTGGACTCTTTTAGAGAGATACGGTAGCTGCATCATGGATAGATGACCATAAGGTCTATGAGGGAAGAATCCAGATGTTGTACCCTTTCATCCAGTGGATAGTTCACAGGAGACAACCCTGAACCCTGCAAATGAGGCAACAGTAACATTTACAGGAACACAATGTACAATTAGCAGATCTAGACAGTTGGACCCATGCACCATTGACCTTGTTTATTCTCATTCTGGGATTGTTTTCTCTAGCAATGACTATTTGTAGTCTGAAGAACTTCATCCATAAAGAGATGGACCGGAAGAGTTCTTTGTACATCCTCGGGTCTCCATTCTATGTAAATGAAAGGGATCGTTTTTATTGACAGGTAATCATGAAAAGGTGTAAAGGCAGACTGGGGAACTCTGGGCTTCTTCCTCTGCCACAGATCCCCACGAGTGATGTGGGCAAATGTCTGAAGTTCCATGAGTCTCTTGAACTTTGTGTTTTAACAGCTGCCCCAAACTCCTGTTCATGGGGCTCGGGAATGTCTCCGTGTGTTCGCTGTGCTACTGTTTACTCCCTGTGATTCATTCTCTGTTATGATTTCCAAAAGTAATAGTGAAAACTCTGCTTTTCATTCATACAATTAGAGTTATAAAATAAAAGCTCATAACAACTCAGAAATTCCTCCTTACTCACTCATCCTCTCTACTCATAGGCCAGAAATAAAGACTAATTGTATTAATTCGAGGGTTGTGGAGAAGACAGAAAGCCCTTGCTTACAGCTCTTTGACACATTTCCCACTCACCATGTTTCTGTGGTCATGACTGGCCAGGACAGTCCACATAGTTAGTGCCTCCCTGAAGGGAATAGGAACTGGGCCAAAGTTTCTGTTGTCCCTTCTCCCAACAGTACCAGTGTTTAAAGCTTAGTCTTGTGTAGTCAGGCTCTTGTCTTCTGGTACATAATCATTGTCCCAGAGTTGTTTGGAAGATAGACAGTCCATGGGGAAAGTATTTTAGAATGTATGTAAATCGTATCATTTTCACGTATACATATACACACACTCACATACAAACACACTCATACACCCTCTCTCTCTCCTTCCCCATCTCCCCTCCTCGCTCTTTCTCATAGACACACACAGAGACACACACAGAGATACACACACAAACACAGAGATACACACATGTACACATACCTGAATTTCTTAAATATATTTTTTAGGAAAGTTTTGCATATTTAATTCCTCCTTTGAACCTTTTCACACACACATGTACACACACTCACATACAAACACACTCATATACCTCTCTCTTTTATACACACACACACACACACACACACACCTGAATTACTTAAATATACTTTCTAGGAAAGTTATGCATATTTTATTCCTCCTTGAACCCTCTAGGATCTCTCTCTGGGAACCACCTGAAGAATTCTGTAGAGCAGGTAACTCATGTCTTAGAGCTCAGGGGAGCACTCTCATGGTTGAAGAATGCCAGGCCAGTGAAAAAAAACCTTCCAGGTGGCAGCATTTCTTCATATCTACCTAGAACTATGCTAATCCTTATTCCTGCTGCTTCTGTTGGTTTCCTTGCTGGAAATTCCAACCAGTGGTGTATTCAAACTGTGATGCTTCCCAAATCCCTATCAGACACAGGGATGGGTTGGTGCCACACTCTGTGTAGCTTCTCAGTGACACTAATTCCTGTTAATTTTTCTTCCCTCCAGACTGCTTTGACATTTAGTTGATTTCCTATAATTTAGCACTTAATCATCACAATAGGAATTTCACACACACACACACACACACACACACACACACACACACACACACACCTTGTGAATATTCTAGGAGGTATCATTTCCAAAGCAGAATTCAGTTTCTTGTTTTTATAGATAGAAAAGTCAGTCAACCAAAGGTCATTAGTACAAATAGCTCAAGACTGGTTTATTTCTTCATATCAAAATCCAAATGTGTCTACCACCATGTGGTCTAAAAACATCTCAACATTGTGTATCTAAAGATGAACTGCTCCCTCCCTACCTACCCTGACTGCCCAGGGCCTGTCACTCTCAGTCTCTCAGCTCAGGAAATAAGAACTTAATTCTCACAAAATCCCCTGAGGATGGGCTTCTCTTTCTCAAATCTATGAGACCCACTTGTAAAAGCTACAGTTCAGCTTTCAATCACATACAACATGCAACCCTTTCCAGGGACCCAGCACCACCTTCTTCCTGCAGATTGCAGCAACAGCCTCTGGACCAGACTGCTGGGTGTAACCCTTTGTCCTCTGTCTCAGTCACAGCAGGATCTCCACTGGTTCTTGGAATGACATTTCCCATGAGTCAGGTCATTGAGCTCAGGTCACAGAACTCTGCTCTTCAGAGGTCTTTGTTGATTCCCTATTTCAGAACTGATGTTTTTAAAGCAGCTGAGGCCTCAAAGAAAAACCTGTGGTTTGTTACCTTCCCAGTGTAGCCTCTCTTTCCCCTCAATACTCTGGCCATGCTAATGCCTTTATGGCTCAGCAAGAATCCTGCTGTTACCTGAGGGTTTGTCTTTGCTGGTCCTTTTGTGTGGAAAGCTTCACGCAGGTCAGGTTGTATTGCCACTATGCCTCTCACCTCTGGATTTTGTTCTCATATTAATAGCAGTCACTAAAATAAGCTACTTACCCAGGTGGCCATTTGTTTCCAATCATGCCCCCTTTCTCTACTTGTCTCTCCAGCTCTGATTACCATGGGACATACAATATAAATTTATGTAAACTATTCGGTTTCTGCCTGTGTCCACCCATTAGAATGTGTCCCTTGTGTAGACTCAGAGTAGAAGAGGGCCTGAAGAACAAGTACTATCAATAATTCCTAAGTGAATAGTTGAAAAGATAAAGTGACTGGATTGGGTATGGTTGGTAATGGCCAGACCTGTGTCCTTTTTACTCTAGCAAGAAGTTGTACAGAGTTTGTTTTGCTTTGTTTTATTAAATTAATTTATTCTCTCATATATTATATCCTGACTACAGTTAGTTTCACCTCTCTCCTCTCCTCACAGTCTTTCTCTCCCAATTCCTCTCTCCCCATCCACTCCTCGATTTCCTTTCAGAAAAGGGCAGGCCTCCCAGAGATATCATCTAAACATGGCATATCAAGTTTCAATAAGACTAAACCCATCCTCTTATATTAAGGCTGGATGAGGCAACCCAGTTGGAGGACTAAGGTCCCAAAAGCAGGCAGAAGAGTCAGAGATGGCCCCTGCTCACTCTGTGAGGAATCCCATAAAACACCAAGCTATACAACTCTAAGATATATGCAGAGGGCCTAGGTAAGACCCATGCACACTCCCTGATTATTGGTTCAGTCCCTATGAGTTCAGGTTTGTTGATTCTAGGGGTTTTCTTGTGTCCTTGACTCTTCAGTCTCCTACAGTCCTTCCTCCCTTCTTTCACAAGATTCCCCAAGCTCTGCATAATGGTTAGGTGTGAGTCTCAGCATCTGCTTCCATTAGTTGCTGGATGGAGCCTCTTTCATGCTGATTATGCTACGCTCCAGTCTGCAAGTGCAGCAGAGTATCATTAGGTATCATTAACTTTTTTCTTTCCATTCATGTTTGGTTCTACTGTGGATCTGTAGGTTATCCAGCCTCTGACTCCTGTCCCTCCAGGCAGTCTCAGGTGTGGGCTCCCTCTCATGTCAAGGGTCTCAAGCTGGAACATTCATTGGCTAGCCACTCCTATAATTTCTGTGCTAATTTTACCCCAGTGCATCATGCTGAAAGGACAAGTTGTAGGGTAAAGATTTTGTGGCTAAATTGGTGTCCCAATCCCTCTACTGGAAGTCTTGCCTAGTTACAAAAGATGACATGTTCAGGCTCCATATTCCCCATTACTAGAATTCTTCGGATCACCCTATTAGATTCCTGGGAGTTTCCATTGCACTAGGTTTCTATCTTAGCAAAATTACCATTTAATTCCAGTACTCTCTTCTAGTAATTTCTCCTTCTATCCTCCCCTCACCTGATCCCCCCTGTTTCAGTCCCTACCAGGGCTGAGTCCCCCCATAATATCTATTCTATTTTCCTTTCCCAGGGAGATAGATCCATGCATTCTCCCTTGAGCCATCCTTGTTATTTAGCCTTTATGGGACTGTTACCTATAGCATGACAATCTTTTACTTTATAGTTAATATCCACTTATAGGTAAATAGATACCATTTTTATCTTTCTGGGTCTGGGTTACTTCACTCCGGATGACTTTGTTTACTAATCTATCTATTTGCCTGCAAATTCATGATGTCATTGTTTTTAACAGCTGAGTAACAGGTCCATTCTGTAAATGCGCCACATTTTCTTTATCCATTCTTCAGTTCTTTCTAGTTTCTGGCTATTAGAAATAAAGCTGCGATGATGAACATAGTTGAGCAAGTGTCTTTGTGGTAGATGGAGTATCTTTTGGGCATATGTCCAGGAGTGGTATAGGTGTTTCTTGAGGTAGATCAGTTCCCATTTTTCTGAGAAACTATCACATTGATATCCAAAGTGGCTGTACAAATTTTTACTCCCACCAGCAATGGAGGAGTATTCTTGCTCCACATTCTTGCCTTCATGAGCTGTCTGTCAGTAATGTCTTTGATCTTAGTCATTCTGACAGGTGTAAGATGGAGTCTCAGAATCATTTTAATTTGCATTTCCCTGATGACTAAAGATGTTGAACATTTCTTCAAGTGCTTCTTGTCCATTTGAGAGTCCTCTGTTGAGAAATCTGTTTAGGTCTGTACCCCATCTTTTCATTAGATTATTTGATTTGTTGATGTTTAGTTTTTTGAGTTCTTTCTATATTTTGGAAGTTAGCCCTCTGTCATGTTTAGAGTTGGTGAAGAGCTTTTCCCATCTGATAGGCTGCTGTTTTGTCCTATTGATAGTATCTTTTGTTTTATAGAAGGTTTTTAGTTTCATGGGATCTCATTTATTAATTGTTGATCTTAGTGCCTGAGCTATTGGTATCCTGTTCAGGAAGTTGTCTCCTGTGTTAATGCTATTCCTCACTTTTGAGTTCTAGGTTATTTCCCACTTTCTTTTCTCTTTTCTTTTCTTTTCTTTTCTTTTCTTTTCTTTTCTTTTCTTTTCTTTTCTCTCCTCTCCTCTCCTCTCCTCTCCTCTCCTCTCCTCTCCTCTCCTCTCCTCTCCTCTCCTCTCCTCTCCTCTCCTCTCCTCTCCTCTCTTTTCCTTTCCTTTCTTTTTTTTTCTTTTTTTAAACAGGGGAGAGCACAAACGCAGTCCCCCACTACCAGAAATTATGCATTCGAGTTTCCCCGCATTTGGGGAAATCTCAGGGGTCAGCACATCCGGAGTGCAATGGATAAGCCTCACCCTGGGAAAACCACCTTCCATCATCATGGTATCTCCCCTGCCAGGTAAGTATTATTTCCCACTTTCTAAGTAGTTAACTTTGATACAAAGTTTTTGAGACATTTCAAAGCTATACTTGCTTTTTTTTTTTTTTTCTTATTGTGATGGTTGTTTGTTGAAGGGTGTGTAATACCTTGAATTGGTTACTTCAAAAATCAAATTTATGACCCTACTACTTCAGCCTTCAGAGTAGCTGAGATTACAGGTATACACCACCACACTACCCAGTCTTCCCTCAATTTGAAAATTTCTTTGAGACTCCTTCTCTGATGTGGTTATGAAGAGATCTAGCACTAACACACAGTTGTTCACTTACTTCTTTCTCTTTGTTTCTGTGTGGTCCAGTGAGGACAGTCTGTTGCAGGATATTTGATCACACTGGGACCCCTGAGATTGTGGTATTTATTGGAAGAAACTGTTTTTGGTTATGGTGTAGTTCAGCTTTAACACATACCTTTGATCCAAGAACTTTCTACTTGAATATTGTAAACAGAATTAAATAAAGACTACCATCGGTCAAGAGATGGAGCAAGCAACTGGATGACAGGAAGAGAACATAGGATTATTAAAGAAAAAACAGAGAGAGTAAGAGGGAGCCAGAAGGACAGACAGAGAGAAGTAGTACAGGAAGAAGAAGGGAGAGATATTCAGTTCCAATGAGGTTGTTTGAGATGGTGTAAGAGCGTGAGAGAGGAGATTTCTCATAGGATGGGGGCTGAGGAGAAAGATCAGCCCTCTCTGAGCTAGCAGGCTTTCACCCCGGCATCTTTATTGGTAGAACCAAACGAATGAGAGTTTGGGATCCTAATGGTGATGGTGACTCCTTTTATGCATATTCAATTGTTGTCTTACATAGTTGATTTATATACATGTTTTAGGAAGCTTCATATTTCTCCACCAAGCTCTGAAAGGGAATACTCCCTGTTTTGTACATTTCTTCTGGGACCCTTTCTCTCTCACTTTTTCCCTCCCTTTTGGTCATATGTTACCTATTCCTGCCAAGCTTTCAAGTATCTTCCCTTGTTGAATTATCTGTGTTTTCTCTGGCATTCTGAAAAAAGATAAAATTTTATTTTGCTCTTTTAAGTGCAAAGAAGCATCTTGCTAAATTTTAAGCTGAGAAGATTTTCCTGTATAGTCCCAGCAAATGTCTCCCTGTTGGCTGGAGCTGCAGAACATTACTTTAGACTAAACTTGACTCCAGTGCTGTGGAATAAAAATAGTGATATAAAAGTTTAACAGTAATCATGTTACTGCCTAGATTGCAGGCTGAGTGTGTAAATATGTCTGTCTGCTTATATATGGTTCTGGGTACATCATCAGGTCTTAAACACTTGTGTCATTCATGTACTTGTTGGGTTCGGTCCTCACTCATTCAGTGGGTACTTGTGCACTCATGATATAACAGGTCATTTTGTATACATAGAATCAGCACTCAAAGCCATAGGTTTCAGTTCCTGCTGTCACAGGCTTTGTGTTCCAGTGATGAAGGCTGACTGTGGGCAAACAGAAAAGAGAAGATATAAGAGCTCAAGTGGAGATCAGTGATAGGGAGAAAACCGAATCTAGTCGAAGAGATGAGGGTGTTGAGAGAGGAGGAGAGGTGAAACATCACTGAGTATTTAAAGAGCTTACTGTGAACTGGAAGATGGACCTGTGGAGATGCTGGGGAAAGCAGTGGAGCTCTCTGGGAAATCCCAGGCAGATGAAGAAAGTAGCACAGACATGGTTAACTAGGGACTTGGTTGATGATTTTACTCAGAAAAAAAATCCAGACTAGCATGGAATAAAATAAGATGGATATGATTATATACAAGGTCATATAGGTCATGGATGAAATGGCCTTGAGGACCGTTAAGGAAAACTTGGCAAAGAGGCCACCCACTGAGCTTCTAAAAGACTGAACAAGCTGACATTTTACTGAAATACTTTTTCAGGAGGAAAAAGAGGCAGGAAATCACTTAATCAGTTACTAAACAATTGCAACAATCCCAGGAAAGAATAATGTAGCTTCCTCGAAGGTAGTAGCAACAGAGGTGACGAGGAGGATTCTGAATATGTGTAGAGATAGAAAGAACAGTGTTAGAAGTGATGCCTCCACTTGGGCTTTGGTTAGAAGTGATTAGGGATTCTTAGATGATTGTGTCATCTCAAGAACTATCAATCATGAGAGGCCATCTAAGTGTGATCTAAGTGTGAGCTAAGAGGCTCTGCAGGAGACAAGCGGAGAGGAACAGACTGGCAAGCTCAGGGACAGTTCATTCAGGCCACTTGTGCTGCAATGGGTGCAGGTAAGTGGTTGGGAATGCTTTCCTGACACATTCTGGTGTCTTCCTTGAGAAGAGACCAAGGTCATCTGTCAAAGACAAGTGGGGAGGAGAAAATGGAAATCAGAAAAGAAAACAAAGAATGCAGTGGCTACCTAGAAAAGAAGAGGGAAAAAAAAACACTTTGGCAAAAAATTGTGTTGAGAACTTAGTTAAGGTCATGAATATATTTAGCAAAATTTGGTGCTTTTCTCCAGACACATTTAAATGCTTGCATGGACTTCTGCTGGGTGATTCTGGTGGAGAGAAAAGAGCACAGAGACTATGTGCAGGGGGCTGATGATAATTGTTCATCATGGAACTTAAGCCCATGCTAAGAAAATAATTCCACAAGACAGTAAAAGATACTGAAGTTCGTGGACTCAATAGACTTTCAAGTGTAGTTCATCAAGTTTTGAGGGATGGATTGGTGAAGCTACGGCAATTTAGAATGATTTGGAAAGACAGGAGGGTGCTGTTGGACTATAGAATGTTTTAAATTTACATGAAGGAAGAGATGTAGCTGTTGACCTTGGGGTGGGAAGACTGGCACACTGAGAAGAGCAAATCACGAAATTAAGAGTATATGGAAAACACTGTTCCCTGCATGCTGAAATCAAGAATTGTGACAGGTTGTATTGGAGAGGACATCATGAAGGGGCTGGGGAAATGGCCAGTCACTAAAGTGTCAACCTTACAAGCATGGGAACCTGAGTTTGATACCTAGCAACTGTGTCTGGAGCTGAAGTAGTTGCATATACCTACAATTCCAGTGCTGAGGAAGTAGAGACAGGAGAATTCCTAGAGCTCACTGGTCAAACAGTCTAGATAAATTAGTTTTAAAAATATGGTTGCATGTGACTGAGGAAGACACTTGGTATTGGCCTCCAGTTTTCACAGGCAAGTCTACACACACACACACACACACACGAAAGAGCAGAGTTTTAAAAGGGCTAAAAATCAAACAACCTGGAAACATAATTCATCATTTTGATATCTGTAGAGGACAGTATGAGAGAACTTGATTTAATGGGATGAACTTGAAAGTTTGGAATGGAAAGGAAAGAATCAGCAGCATAAGGGTTAAAGGTGTGGGAGGGACAATAAGCACTGTCTATAGACAGTGTCGCCTGGGGTATGGGGATCTCAAGTTTTCTAGAATTTTCTGAGTTAATCTATTACAGAGTAGGCAGCCTTTCCAGAAAAAGCCAGTATCAATCAAAAAAAAAAAAAAAAAAAAAAAAAAAAATTTAAAGGAAGTTTGGGTAAATATGGTTCTTTATTGATGAAAATTCTATCAAGGGCCAAAGAATCTTTATTTAAATCATAGTGTTCAACATGCCACAAATATATGTAAGCTTGTAATAGTACAGGATTCCAGATTGTCAAATTTCCTGGTCATTATTTTGACAGTTCTGGGCCCTTATAGTATGAAGAAAACTCTAAACAATACACTCACATCTGTATACTTCTTTGGCTTTTCAATCTACAGGCATGATCAGACTTTCCCCCAGAGTATCAAAGCACCAGGAACTGCATTCTCCCCCTGGACTGGAGCCTCAAACTAAGATGGAAAACAATCAACTTTCAATTTTCTGTGCTCGTTTGCTTTCTGCCCAGAATACACGGCAGAGGCAGTTGAGCAAACCTTTGGGTTAAGTTTTCAAGGATGCCTTTCCATTTCGCCTGCACAGGGTTTGGGAGCCAGTTGCTCCTGGGGACTTGGAGCTTGTTTTTTTTATTATTTAAATGTGGGTGTCTTCAGAGCAAAATAATCTCAAATATTCAACCTAAGCCCCCAACCCACACTATTTGCTAAATGAAGCCAAGCATCATAAAAGCCTTAATGGTGTGGATTTATCGTTTAATTGTTGTTTTGAGATCACAACAAATCATTAAAATCATTAACTGTTCTAGCTAAATTAGAGCTCCCCCTTCTCACAGTGCCTGGCCTGTGTGGCTCTCCCCATAACAGCCCCACCTCTGTTCAGGCTCCTCAGTCTTTGCCTGTGTAAGATGAACTGGTTTAATACACTCAAGTCACAGTGCTAAGCGGCTTTGTTTTCTCTCTCCAGTGTTTGTTCCTCCCTCTACCCCAGGGCTATTTGCCTAAGATATGTGGGCAGCAGATAGATAAGCTAAGAGGTTTGGGTCAGTGCTGACTCTGGGAGCCTGCACTGCAAATTTCACGAGTCCAGGGAGTTTGGGCTTTCCCAGTGCTCCTGTGTAAGCAGAAACCCTCACACATGGTACATCCAGCAAAGGTAAGAGTGTGTGTCAGCAGATATCTCTCTGAATGAAGCCCAGTAGAGTTTGGATGCATTGTGTGTCTCTCTAGCCATCTCCTATGCCTGTTCAGCCCAATAAACTATAGGTAAGAAGGCATGTCTTCCCTTTTTGGCCTGACAGTGTGGAGGAATGAAGGAAGAACGTACATTTTATGAACCCTGAGACACAGATAAGGCCATGTGTAAAGGAAAACGTTATGTCTATTTTTCTGGAAATAGGATAACACAAGACTTGAACTTATTTATCTCTGGATAGGAAAAAAGACAGATGTATATATACTATGGAGCCAAGATCTGGTTCCGTGGGTTCAGTGCTCAGGAAAGATGCTGAGTTGTGGTTAAACTTGTGTGGAAGAGATGATATGGGCTAGCTTGACTGTCACAGATGCACTCAGTTACTAGACTCACACTTGGTTCCGAGATTTTTAGACACCAGAATACGGCCAATTAATATTGGTTGTACTAAAGATTATATATAGAAATATCCTCTTGAGGTCTATGTTTAAAACCACTTTATAAAGGTAATTTCTGTTTGGTTAACAGTTTGGCCCTGGTAGTTGACACCATAGGCCGGCCCCTTGCAAAGCTATCTGGTAAAAGTGTGCCCAATTCAATAGTTGGAATTCAGGTGCCAGAGTTATACATCAGTGTGTGATTTATTCTCTGTCATGGCAATAGGTTGTGAATTCTTTGTGCTGGGAAGATGTTTTGCCCTTCTGGCTATCTGGATGGACCTTGGTGTGGGTCTCTGTTCCGGAGGGTGTCCCACAAAGATCTCCAGCCTGGTCCGGTGTGGGTGCAGGGGAGTGGGGGCCCTGGGCCAAGGGGACAGAGTGCGAACAGGGAGGGGGAATTGCTTTCACTGCCCTGCAGCCTCCACCTGCGCATCTCCGCTGTAGCTACCCAGTTACTCCCAGGTGCTGCACCCGTCTCTGTGCGGCGTCCCACGCCTTGGCTTTCAGGCCTAGTCACTCCCAGAGAGGACTATTCAGGCTGTGGTTGATAAGAACAGAGAAACAGAAAAGCTGATTGAAAAACAATCAAACAAACAAACAAAAAGCTAAGCTCAAACCTGGCCAAATGGGTTGCTGAGAAACTCAAGGGTCACTTCCATGTGTGAGCTGTCTCCCCACTTTTCCATTCGGTTTGCGGAACTGGTAGGTGGGCTTACTGAAGCTCTCTTATGTTTTAATTACATTCGGATTGCAAGAACACGCTTGTGAAAGTCCATTTATCTCCAAATAGGAGAACATCATCTAAGCTCTATCTCTGCGACTAGAAAATTAGTCTTTTATCAGAGCTAATTCAAGGGCCAGATGAAGGACAGTGGAATATAAAGTAGATGACCTTTTGTAGAGAAAGTCAGGAAAGGAGCTCTGGGCTCTGGATAGAAGGCTTCTATTCCTTCTCCACACACCCACACTGGTGCATACCGGAGAGAAACTCTCCTCACATTACAGGGCTTTGTGCTTACCAGCAGAGAAGGTTTGGGCACTGCACCAACACTGGAGGTCAGTCTATAGACTACCTGATAGCTCAGGCTTCAGAAGTCTCTCTTGTGGGCAAGTACCACACAGTGATACTCTCTTCTGATGGTCTTGTCTATGCCTTTATAAGAGAGGCCATGGAGTGATGAGGCATAACCAGCTTCAGGGTGTGGCTTGCCAAGTCTCCTTTCCTTGTCATTCCTGCCTTGATCTCCATCATTCTCTAAGTCACTCTGAGCCATCTCTGTTGCCTTTACCTCTGAGCTGTAACTCTGAGGGAGTCACAAGCTGGTAGACTTTGTTTCACAACCCTGTTATCTACATCCAAGCTCTTACTACAACAGTAGGGACCCCAGTGGGTGCTGTCTGACCTTGTTGTAGGTCCTCTAGGAAGACTAGGATTAGTGTCCTGCCTTCCTCTATCCCCACCCCTGACCCACATCCCCACTGTTCTTTCCACAAAACCCAAGAAGCAACATGAAGAAAAATAGAGGAACAAAGGCAAAAATTTATTCACTAATACATATGCAAACTACTATTTGGATCTTAGCATTTCTGTAAGATGATACGACTTACATTTTATAATCAGGAAATAGGAATCTGAAGTGGTAAAAGGTTAAGTGACTTGTATAAGATTAGAGTCTAGAGTTTGAATGGTGATGCCAAGGTGTGTTCGCTCTGCAGAACTTCAACAGCACAGCTGTGGCCTGGATTACTAGTACTATGTGAAGATCAACACCAGGGTTGGTGCGATCCACAGCCACTAAGTACTTCCTGTTGCTGATATAAATCATCTTAATGGAGAGAGAGTTTATTTTAGCTCACAATTCCACTTACAGTCCATTGTGGCAGGGAAGTCAAGGCAGGAACTTGAAGAGGCTACTCACATGTTCAGTCAAAAGCAGAGAAAGAGAGGCACGAGGGTCTAAGCTAGCAGGAAAATGAGGCCTCTGACTGAAGAAGAGACCTGGGTAATGTTTGAGAAGATTGTGAAATACACTGGAGAGAATCTACAACTCCTGGTGGACAGACCCGATGGCACCTACTGTTTCTGGCTGCACAACGACTGAGTGTACTATGTGAGTGAGATGATTCTGAAGCTGGCTGCCAACATCTTCGGAGATAAGCTAGTGTCATTGGGGACATGTTTTGGAAGGTTACTAAGATCTGCAAGTTCCTGTTGCACATTACAGCTCTGGATTACCTTGTGTCCCATGCCAAGTATAAAGTATGGATAAAGCCTAGAGCAGAGCAGTCCTTCTTGTATGGAAACCATGTGTTGAAATACGGTCTGGGTCCAATTACTGAGAACACGTCTCAGTACCAGGAAGTAGCGGTTTATTCCATGGTAGACATTCCTTTGGGTTTTGAGGTGGCAGCAAAATCTACCCAAGGCTGCAGAAAAGTGGACCCCATGGCAATTGTGGTGTTCCATCAAGCAGACATTGGGGAGTACGCACACCATGAAGAGACACTGACTTAGGATGGTCATCCCAAGAACATTCTGCTGTGTGCGAGGACTTAGCTTTGTTTCCTGTGTGCAGGCCATCATGTTAAATCTGGATGCCACTGAGATCCTTATCAACAGAAATAGCTCAAAAATAGGGTTTCTGGCCCTCTAGAGGCAAAAGCGGGTGGGCCACAAGTATAAGGCCAGCTCGGGCTACTTGGCAAGTTCAAGACTAGCCTGGGCTACATAGTGAGACTTGTCTCAAAAAACAAATCAGAACCTGTGAGTATTTGAGTAAATAGTGTTTCTATTTTGTGTGTGTGTGTGTGTGTGTGTGTGTGTGTGCGTGCAAGAGAGAGAGAGAGAGAGAGAGAGAGAGAGAGAGAGAGAGAGAGAGAGAGAGAAAGTAAAGAAACAATGTATACATGCAAGCTTCCAAGTGCTTGGTTCCCTCTTTCCTTTACATTCAGTCCAGAGTCCAGAGTCCAGCTCACAAGATGGTGCTGCCTTTGTTTAGGGAGGATCATACCACAACAGTTAACCCAGTAAAGAAAATCCTTCACATGCATGTCCACAAGACAACCTCATGGAAACTCTTTCCCAGAGGATTCTAGATTGTGTCAAGCTGACACATTGTGCAAGCATGAGGACCTGAGTTTGGATCCAGAGCATCTACATAAAAATTGGGTGTGTCAGTGTGTGTCCATTAACCCCAATAACTGAGGAGGGAGCAAGGACAAGTGTTTGTCCAGGGCCCACTAGCCAGCCAGGCTGCCTAAATCAGTAGGCCCCAGGCCAAAAAGAGACTGTCTCTCAAAAAGTAAGCTGAAGAGCAACTGAGGAAGACACTAATGTCTGATCTCCATCTACATGTGCGTGAGCACGCGTGCACACACACACACATACACATCACTTACATGTACACACATATTCGCACAAGTATACACAGGGCTGCTCACCCTTCCTATATCCTCATACTAAGGAAATTGCCCAACCCTTCAGGCTCATATTGTCATATTTCCTGTCCTTACTGTTCTGTTCCTTTTTGAATGTATAGAGCACTATGCAGTACCATCAGTACCATAGGGATATTTATTCCCTTTAACGTGCATAGGGCATCATGTACCACTGTAGGGATATGGACCCAGCCCAGAAGAACCCAGAATGCAGCTTTCACTGTGAATATTATACTTTTCCATGTCTTCTTTGTTTTTAGCAACAAAAACAGGCATCGGTCCTGGTCTATATTTCTGATTATGCATCCTTGACATAGCTGGGCTCTCTCTGTCTCGATTTTAGGTTTACTGTGGATTAAGGTAACATGTTTGTACCAGGACAGTTCTTGGTGTGCAGTAACTGTGAAATGTTCCTTTCAGAAGAACCTTCTTAGTATATCATTTTGTTATATCATTCTCTTGATACATATCCATAGTTCCTGACTCTTAACCTCCTCTGTTGAGCCTCATCACAAACCCAAGCAAAATGAAATTTCTTCATGACTAGTTCTTCCTTCTCCATAAAGCTCCCCTTCCTACTCTATGGGATCCCTTCTCCTCCTCCATGGGGCTCTCCCTTTTTTTATTGGACTTTTTCCCCCATGGGGCTTCTGCTCCTCTCCCTCCTTCACAGGAATCCTTCTTCTCTATGGGACTTCTCCTTTGAGACCAAAAATTAGGCTCTAATTTTCCCAGCAGGGTTTTCTCACAGTCCTCTGGACTTGCCCTGTGAACTAAACTTCTAGGTATTTGTCTGTAAACAACTCCAGGACCTTAACCACATGCTGTCTTATATTGGCATTTAAAATTTTCATGGGTAACCTCTTAAAAATTGTGAATCTATCAAGTACCAAGCTCACAGAGTAAGTGCTGTCTCCAGTACTAAGAGTGGTAGCCCAGTGCTAAGAATGAAATAAAGATTTTAAATATTCAAATTATATTAAATTAAAATTCTGTTCTAATCAAAGTTTACACAGCACACTATTTATCAAGTTTGAATGCATGAATTCCCTTTAGAGAAAAAAAATTCTCATAAACATCCAATGTTTATTTTTATTGTCACTTAAGCATATAAACATAAAACTAAGTATAAGCTCCTAATAAAAGCTTAAGGTTTTTAAACTACTATAAATCCCAAGTGAATTTGTAAAATTAAATATAAATAATACCATGATACTGTAAAATTTAAATTCACAATATAAGTTTATTGTGATATATGATGCTTGCTGAATTCAAGCCACATCTCTGGAAAGTGGAGTGATTCAGTTCTTTGGAGCTTAGAGCCACGTGTGAGCAATGTCTTAGCACTTTTCTGATCAGGAAAGATCATGTGCAAACCATTCCCACCATGTGGTATCTGGTCAATGGGACATTTCATAACAAATAGTATCTTCTTTATTGAGGCCTGTTCTCTTTCCCAGACTAGCACGGCCTTATGCTGAAAAAGACTAGCGGTGTGTAGTCACCCAGAATATTGAGATACACTTAACGTAACTTATTAGAATCATCACTGGAATTATAATTATGAATTGAAATAACCCATGAGGAACATCTATCTCTGGGACTGCTTAAATGACTCAGTAAATAGAACACTTGCTGCACAGATGTGGAGACAAGAGCTCAGATTCCCCAGAATCCATAAAAATGGTGGGCAGGCATGGCTGCTACCTATAATTCTAGTATATGGAAAGCAGAGATGGGAAAGAGATCCCTGAAACGAGCTGGCTATCTGTGTTAGCTGATTCGTGAGGTTTGGGTTCATAGATAAACAGAACTTGCCTCAGTAAAGTGGAGACCAAATGAGGAAGAGAGTTGACATCAAGTTTGAGCCTCCACACTCATGCACACACATATGCAAGCACATTTGCTTATATACATGTGACCCCCCCACACACACATTAGGCACACATGAATACCAAATATATACAGACAAAACATTTACATCAAGTTTGAGCCTCCACACTCATGCACACACATATGCAAGCACATTTGCTTATATACATGTGACCCCCCCACACACACATTAGGCACACATGAATACCAAATATATACAGACAAAACATTTAAATTTAGAAGGCAAAATCTATCTCCAAGAGTAGGGATAGGGGTCAGTTTGTCAAGTGCTTGCCTGGGACTAGAAAGCCCTAGGTTCAATCCCTAGCATGCCATAAAACAGGTATGGTGGTCTATAACATAGCTCCAGAACTCAGAAGGTGAAGGCAGGAGCATGAGCAGTTCAAAGCTGTCCTCAACTAAGTAGGCACTTTGAAGCCAGCCTGTCTGGCTATGTGAAATGTGCCCCTACCCCCAAATCTGCCTTGGTGACATTGTCAAAAAACCAATGGAAGAGTCGCATAAAGTGGAGGAAAAGGACGACTTCCATCCATCCTGTGAAACACCATGGTTAGAGATCTATTTTTTCTATTACCAGGTATATTCTTTTAAATTTGCTCGTGGAGTCTTACTGTCATCTGAGAAATCAAAACGCAGATCAGAGAAAAATCTAAAGGTCATTGATAAACTTAGAAGAGAATCCCAAGTTTCCCAAAGCTTCCCCCTCCAGAGATCATACAAGGGTTAGTTGCCCATCTCCTATTGTGATTCACAGGCCAGGAAATGTTCAAAGTAAACCAGTGGCAGATTTATTCACAGAGTGCACTATGCTGTAGATAGTATTAGTATTCCTGTTTTGACAATTACAGAGTTTAAGTTACTTTCAGATATAAAATTATCTAGAGGTATGGCAGGGTTCAAACTGAGGTAAACTGTAACCATGTTTGACTAAAACAAATGTTGTCACATATGAGAACATATACAAGACTTGGGATCCTGCTTATTTTTATTTCTTTAAAAAATGCCATTTTAGAATACCTTGCTGTTTAGTAACTAAAGGTGTTAGAGACACAGATGGATGTATTTCATCATGCTTTACATTTTTAATTACTATAGACAATGCTGAGATGACTGCTATATTTGAGCTCATCCTTGTTTGGGGAAACGCTTCCACGTTTTATGTATTACCAACTGAAGAAAAAAAAAAGCACACAGAGGTGTAAGCATGCCCTTTGCAATCCTGTAACTGTTAGTTTTATCCACTGGGTAAGTGCCTGGCTACATATAAGGCCCAATTATATGTGTTTTTTCCGCATTCAATCAAATTTTAAGTTTTCTGTTAAAGCTAATAGGTGCTTTTCTACTGTAAGTGCTCACAAGTGAATAAGAAGCAAACTCACAATAACCTTAAATATATGTCCTAAATTTTAGAAATTAGAAAGCATCTATTCAGTTGTTCTAAGCCAGAAATTGTTGCTCCCCAGGAGCAGGTAGCATTTTATTAGGTGATTTAAAACCCTGTTTTAGCCATTTGTTTAGGAGAAGGGGAAAAAATAGAATTTTTCAAACAGCCTTGAGTCTGACTGCTTTTGTAAGCCACTATCATTTGACTGGAAATGTTTTCCAGAATTCATGTGTTGGAGGTCTAGTTCCCAGCTTAGTGCTCAGAGATGCAGTGTTGGAGAAGGGATTGATTGTATCACAAAGAGAGTGCATAATCAATGAAAGATCTATTGATAAATATGATAGCATCTGCAGAGATGCTATTCCTTGGAGAAAGTGTGTGTGTGTGTGTGTGTGTGTGTGTGTGTGTGTGTGTGTGTGTGTGCAGGCACACGTGTGCACATTTATGCAGGTTGTGGGGTAAGAGATGGAGGGTGGATAAGAGTCTGCTCTTGATAAGCAGGCATTTTCCTTGGCTACTGTACCTCCTCCTCCTCCTCCTCCTCCTCCTCCCTCTCTCTTCCTTGGCTGCCGGTGATAGCTTTGCTCAACCAAACCCTTCCGACATGATAGCTTCATCTTGGTTCCAAAGTATTGGAGCAAATCAGCCATGAACTTGAACCTGTGAAACTATGATCCCAAATAAGCTTTTTTCTTCTTTACAGTTGATTTGTTTGGATATTTTGTTGTAGTGACAAAAAGAGACTGATTCAAAAAATAAGCAGCCTAACACTCCATCTTAGTCTCTGGAAAGTTTAGTTTATTCTGTCAGCATAATATATAGAACTAGCTAAATATAAGTGCTGATGGAAGGACAGAGGACAGGAGCTGCTCTTCCTCACCTCCTATTCTGCTCTCCATACACAACAACTTCTAATTCTAGTCAGTGTTTTCGGGTTTTCTTTCTTCTCCAGCCCTCTTCCTTCTTTAATTTTTTTTTTATATTTATATTTTGATTTTTTGAGACTTGGTCTCATTATGTAGGTCTTGATGATCTGAAACCCACTATGTTGACCAGGCTAGCCTTGACCTCACAGAGCTTTACCTGCCTCTGTCTCCTGAGTGTTGGGATTAAAGACTTGCACCACCACAGCCCAGCTTAGCCTTCCTTATTCTCTATGATAACATCCGTTTCAGTTTAAGGGAAACAATATCTTCTTTTATTGTTCTGGGAACATCAGTCATCATTTAGATTTTGTTTGTTTGTTTGATTCAACAGTTTGAATCTGTCATTTTTGTTCGCTCGTTCTTTTGTGTTGGATGATTTTTGCCTGTCTTTTCTTAGTTATAACTGAAATACTAAAAGGCTTTGGATCAGTATCAAGAGACTAGGTGCATAGTGGTGGTGGGTTTTACTAAAGGGTGACCTGTACTAAAAATGATCAAATACTGATGTTGGAAGTCTTCTGAGCCTGTATGGCTACTATTCTGTCATGAATGGAGGAGAAGCAAATGATTGAGGCAGGTTGGACACTGGGACCTAACAGTCTTGGCAAAACCCTGACTTCTCTCAGCTCCTACCATTATGAGTCTTTCCAGCTACTGGTGGTAAGGCCGCTCCTTCTCTTTGGCAGCCCTGTCTTTGAACACTTGACTTTCAAACTTGTTACCACTTTCCTATCTCTGTGGATTCTGGCTGAGTTACAGGAGCTTTCATTCCTTAAACAAATTTGTGTGTCTGCCTGGTTGTTCGGGTGCATGTTGACACCTAATAGCTTTATCTACTCGAATCTAAGACTTGTTCCACATATACAAGTTGAATGGGTGTGAGTGGGTGGGGAAGTCTCTTAAGAGAGCATTTGTGAGTCCTTGTTACAAGCTATGGCAAGAACACAGGCTGAGAATGGAATGGCTCACTACTTTAGGCAATGAAGTTTTTGACCTCTGTTTGTGCTTTGCACCCATCAGTAGGCATATGACTTTTATCTATGCTTCAAGTCCTTGATAAAATGCCATCTCCTCCATGAAGTCTCCTCTGATGGATGTAGCTGACAGTAGCCTCCCAGGTCTCTGTACCACATGCTATGTGATCCATCATTTTCTTGTGGTAGTTACTCACTGTGCGCTGTGAGTTGTCATTATGTGTGCAAATCTCCAGCAGGAGGTTTTTTTCATTAATTTATCATCCCTTTGATCTTTGAGGATTGGATTCACATCTTTCTCACCTTGGACTAGCTCCCAGCTCAGTGCCTGGAAAAGCAAATGCATTCAATAAATGTTGAACAAATGTGTGAATGTGTGTGGAAGCCATAGCGGTCTTTGCGATTGGAAAAATGGGAGACATGTTTTAAGGCTCCCTCCCCTACCTTGCTGTTAATCCCAAACATTAACAAAGGCTGCAGCAAGGACATTCTTAAGTGAAAGCTGGTGTGACTTAAGTGCAAGCTCTCATGCTATATGACGGGTGCTCCTGGGAAGCCCCTCCCCCCTCCCCAGAAGAAGTTTGGCAGCTTCTTCTGCATACTCCTGCAGGCAGACCCTATCTCCATTGTCTTCCTGCATACTCTCCTCTGCTGCTTTTTCCAGTGATCAAGTACTCGGAATTCCCTTGAGAACTCCTGTTGAATAATAAATATAATTTCTTAAGCTGAGCAGACCCAGGTTTGAATTTTGTCCCCATCACTTTATGGGAGTGGTGATACTGATCTTAGCAAACCTGTCTCTAAGTCATCATTCTCCTATGGACAATGGAGAAAAATGTTCTTTTCCGCAAGGTTGTCATGAAAGTTAAACAGCAAGTAAATCATTAGAAAAGATATGGAGAGATTCTCTTTGCATCTGTTCTCTCTTGCGTGTTGCTAAGGAAGGAAAGAAGGAGGGAAGGAGAGGAGGACAGGGGTGAACACACACTGTTCATTGGTGCCATTTTGTGACTGGCTTGGGGTTATAAACTGGAGTTTATAAGATGTTCTGTATGGGATCGTCATTTATCGTCCCAGCACTTAGAAGAGAAAGGATTAGGGACTGCTTCTCTGAATGGAATCAAAACAGAGAGTAAACTAAAAGGACCAAGCAGACAGACAGCTCTGTTTGTTTGGAATTCACGTATGAGCACTAGCAGGACCAGGTGTAATTTGGCTTCTGGCCTTTGTTTCTTTCATCATTGTAATGGTTTGAGCATGAAATGTCCCACTACCTATCAAATGCTTGGTCCCCAGCTTGTGGCACTCTTTAGGAACTATGGAAACACAGGGATATGGGGCCTAGCTGGAGGGAGCAGGTCACTGGAACTGTGCCTCTGAAACCTACATCTAGTCTTTGTTCTCTGCTTGCCCTGCTTTCTGTGTGTCCTGAGGTAAGCAGCCTCTTCCACAGAAGTGCAGTCCACGCTATTGAGCCTTACTATGGGCCCAGGAGCAACAGACCCACGGGTGAACTGTATCCTCTGAAATAAGAAATCCTCTCTCCACTAAAGTTCTTTATGTCATGAATTGTTGTCATAGAGACAGGATAGTATCCAATTTTTTATTACTTATATTTCTTTTACAGTCCAGTCATTACCCACCTCCTGATCCACCCTCCCATAGTTTCTAATCCTATTTTTCCTCGCCCCTGTCTCCAAGAGGGTATCCCCAACTCCTCCACCCCTCAGCCAGGCCTCCCTGCTCCCTGGGGCCTCAAGTCTTACCTGGGATAGGGGCATCTTCTCCTACTGAGGTTAGGAAAACAGTCCTCTGTATATGTGTCAGGGGATTCAGACCAGCTCACACGTATGGTGCCTGGTTGGTGACTCAGTGTCTGAATGATCTCAGGGGTCCAGGTTAGTCGAAACTGCTGGTCTTCCTATGGGTTGCCCTCCTTTTCAGCTTCTTCCATACTTTCCCTAATTCAACCACAGGGGTTCCTGACTTCAGTCCATTGATTGGTGTAAGTATCTGCATCTGTCTCAGTCAGCTACTTGTTGGGCCTCTCAGAGGACAGTGATGTTAGGCTCCTGTCTGCAAGCACACCATAGCATCAGTAATACTGCCAGGTCTTGGAGCCTTTCCTTGAGATGGATCCTGAGTTGGTCCAGTCACTGGACCTCCTTCCCCTGAGTGTCTTCTCCATTTTCATCCCTGCAGTTCTTTTAGACAGGATCATTTCTGGGTCAGAGTTTTTGACTGTGGAATGGCAACCCTCCACTTGATGCCTTGATTTTCTACTGGAGGTGAACTTTACAGTTTCCCTCTCCCGCTGTTGCTGTTGGGCGTTTCATTTAAGGTCCCTCTCTTTGAATCCTGAGAGTCTCTTACCTCCCAGCTCTCTGGTGCTTTCTAGAGGGTCCCCCTCCCACTGCCAAGGTTGCATAATTTCCATCCATTCTGCTGGCCCCTCAGGGCTAGTATCCTTACACAGTAGAGAAGAATGCTGTTTCCTGAGCACCCATTCTTGGTACTGTTTGTCCTTTTAAAGTTGGTGAGTTCTCAAATGATGGTGGAGGAAAGAACAACTTTATACAGGGCAGAAAACTGGCAGGTGCCTGCTGGAGTTGTGAGGCAGGCCCTGCGATTCAAAGCATTTCTCAGAGTGCTGGTGTGCTTAGAGGAACTCGTGCTTGGCAAGATACATCTGGCTTCTGATTAGCTCTGCCAGGCGATCGTCCTCCAGCAGGTGTGCAGACAGTTGCCAGGACTGTGTTCTGATGAACATGCATTTTCCTTGCATGAAGGCAGAGTGGATTAGGAAACTGTCCTGCCAGATCTGTACCAGCTAATGCCAGTTCCTAATCAGCTCACCCACCTTCAGCTTCTAGACATAGCAGGAGTCGATGCTTCTTTGTAGCAACAAAGCCCATCAGGATCTAGAAATGAGGCTTGGGGGGGGGGGGTGTTCTTATAACTTCAGTGTGGAAGATTCCAGATGTAGCAGAAAGAAAGTGGCATTTATCAATGTCTGCTACATCCAAGGTGCTATTTATAAAATACTTGGTCCTTTGAGAAAGACATTTGGACTTAACACTTCCAAAATAATTAACTCAGCAAGATAGAAATTTAAATACAGTGGAAGAACTCAGTATGGGGTTTTAATGACTAATTTTGATTGTCAGCTTTATTGGGCTAAGAGTGCTTAAAATATTATTCAAACACACTTTTGAGTGTGTCTGAGGGTATTTCTAGAAAGAATTAACAGAGGGGGAAGACCTACCCTAAATGTGGAGAACACTATTCCTGGGCTGGTGTTCTAGATGGAATAAAAAGGAAAAAGGGAGGCAACTCAGTGAGTAAAAGCAATTGTCGTAGATGCCTGGTGATCTGAGTTCTATCTCGGGAACCCAAATAAAGGTGAAAGGAGATGAAAGATTCCACTAAGCTGTCCTCTGAGTTCTACAAGTGTGCCATAGTAAGCATGCCCTCAAGGACCTATCATCATGACACACACTAAACAAATGAAAAAGAAAACAAATAATGGGAAACCGTGGGAAAGCCAAATGAGTGTGCACAGAGATGTGAGCTCACAGCTGCCTGGTGCTTCTGCTCCACAGAGTCACTCCCTGCCATGCCAGAACCAGAATCAATCTCTTCCCTCCTTAAATTATCTTGCCGTGTATTTGCTCACAATAATTGAAAGAATGTCTAATGAAGGCTCAAGTCAGAAACTCGGGCTACCCTTTTATCATTAAACTACTTCCTTCCAGAATGGGATGGGCCAGAAGACCCCAGAGAACTCCCAAAACAAATGTTTAGAGTTATGGATGAACTCCAGCTTTTTGCCCTCCCTGTGGCTTCTCAGGTCCTGAAGTGGCTCCACACCAGCCCCTTCTTTTTCCTCACAGACAAGTTGTACCATCAGTTGACCAGCAGTACCAGTTCCTTAATTTCTCTACCTTTCTATGGGAAGAATATATTTTCTTCCAGAGAGCAGACAGCTTTGTCACCTTCTGGTCCCATTCCAGAGTCATCAGATTCAAGCACAAAAAGCCAAGCTCCCAGGATTCCATTCACTATAAGATGTGATCCTACTGCCACGTTAGAGCCTTCAACAGAGAGTCTTGGTCCAAGAAACATCGAGGCATCTGGAGACCATGATGGGCTTGGCATAGCAATGTATGGACCTTCTCTGTCAGGCCCTGTAGCAGCCTCTGTGTTCTGCATGGACTGAAGGGCTGGCTAAGCAGATAGACAGACAGCATCTACCATGTTGTTTAGCTATTAGTGACAGCTTAGAATATCTTTCCTATAACCTTTAGAAGACTCCAAATTCAGTCACATCTGCCAAGCCAGCAGCTGTGGTCCTTCCCGGTCCAAGCTAGCAGCAGTGATAGATGTAGAACATCAACTTATCTTTCCTGGTTACCTTCAGCCAGGCATTGGCACGAGGCAGTGTTACCAGCAAATGGGCATTTTTGTGCCATTTGTGAAAATTAACTCCCCTAATTAACTCAGCCGTACAAATGCACTCAGGATGAAGACATTAGAATGATTACCTAGGAAATTACTGCCTTGGTAGAGTCCCCTATGCCCCCTTGTGCCGCTTAAATGTGCCAAGAACAAAATTGCCCCATAACATTGTCATATTCCGTGAGCAGGTAGTTGATGAATGAAATCAGAGCGCTGCATGCTGGTGACGTTAACCCTAATTTCATCTCCTAGGTTCAGCTCAGCATGGGGTGGCCAAGAAATTATTTTCTCCATGCAGATGGGAGCACTGGTGAGGACCAGAATTGCTTCTGGGTGCATAAGCAAGCATCATCTCGAGTACCAGGCTACACAGCAATTATGGCTTAATGGGTTTTGCATCAATTAGGATGGCTAGGGGGTACCCTAGAGGGAGGTACAGGAGGCCCACATCCAGATATAAGAGGCTCTGAAATTCCACTAGTTTACACAGTCTACAAATACAGCTTTATTATTTTTTCTTATGAATCCAGTTGTCTACACATAGAGCTCTAGAAATGTGAGCCATTTCCTGTTTGGGGACCATTCTTACATCTTTCTGAAATGCCCTATGAACCAGCACTGGTCCTTATTAGTGATTTCCAAAATTTCTGGAAATTTTCCATTATTTTACTGTATCATACTGTATGAGTGCACTGTTCTTGAAACAAAATGTTTTCTTTCTATCTCTTCCCCAAATGTTGTTCTGCACTCTTTGTCAGGCCAGGCATGCATTGAGGAGCCTGAAGATAAAGGGCCCAGTTCCAGTTCAGGCTATTGTGGATAGAGATAATGGTGTGTACTTACTGAAAACACTGGGGTGAGTTGAAATACTCTGTTTAAATTGATAGTTTCCAACTCCACTACACATTCAATTCACTTTTTAAAAATATTTTTTTGTCAATGTCTGGGCTTCACTTCAAACTATTTAAATTAATGTTTCTGGGATGTGCCATCAAAATGTCTCCAATGTTTCCACATGATTTTAATCTCAGTCAGGTTTCAGAATAACGCATTGATTTTGGTCCCTGGTAACCTACCACTTTCCTCGAGGTTGGAAGTGACATCGCCATCTTCACTGAGCTTGCATGAGCTTTTAAACTCATCTTCATGGAGCTTATTATCCAGCAATAAACAAGACTGCGAGATAAATAGTATTCAGGAATTCTAAGTTGATGGTAAATGCCAAGGAGAAAAATAAAGCAGGAGAGGAAACTCACTTGTGAAATCTTCAGCAGTGAAGTCTCCCAGGGTGCCTGGGAGGGCTGGGAGGAGGTGAATGACATTTGAATAACCTCTAGAGAAGGGGAGGAGTCTCCAGGCAGAGGGAGCCTGAACAAAGGGACCTGACAAGTACCAAGAGAGGAGCAAAGGATGCCTAGCTGTGCTCCGAGTGCATGAAACAGCTTAAGATACTTGGCGTCTTCCAGAAAATGCAGGCGGTATCTCCTTGTCATTAGCCAAGGAATAATTGAAAAAAGAACATGGTCAGCCTAGAGGAAATTGAGCTTAGGAGTCTAGCTGCAAAGACAGCCTTAGAGAACAGAAAGCAGGAAGACCATGGTCACTCATGTCCCTAAAGAGCAGCCCTTCAGTCGGTTCTTAGCCACTACCCGACGGGCACTAGTGACTCACCTGTAGTCAGAGTCCAGCCCATCTACTTGCTTTGGTAAGGACGAACTTACACTATTGGGGATCTGGGCATCTCTTAAAAGATGCAGGGAAGAATTCTAGAGCATTTAGGGTAAGTTAAAGTTCAATATATGGTGGTCTTGGCCAGTATTGGTTAGGATATGTGGGTTACTTGTTCAGTGGCACGGAAGATGTGTTCAGGCTTAGGGTTAGGGTCACTGTAAGGCCTGTTTTTCTTTAGTCATATAGAACCCATAGATCAGAACGAGCTGGTGCATAGGAGTTTGAGTAAATTTGACTTATGTGGTTTTCTCTATACTGTGTTGTATACTGTATATTTCTGTATACTGTGTTGTACTCTATGAATAGTGATGTGTTTATACTAATTATGGCTTCTGTCTCAATCCCACTGGGTGACTACACTTCAAAAGAGAAACAGATAACAGTGATGACAGAGGTGGAGAAGAGGAAGCAGACACTTGGGCATCTTGTGCACTAAGGCCTAAGTAATCTTGTGCACATATTTCTCTTTGTATTTTATTCCCCTTCCAATAATATTCAGAAACAGATCAATACTACCTAGGGAATGCTTTAAGAGGTTAAAGTAAGGCTCCTTCTCATTTTTATGACCTTTATAGAAGTCAGATATTGAGCAAAGTTTTCTGCTTTCCATCTTTAAGAAGAAATGAATACCACTTAGAGTAGCTCTGTTTCCCATGAAATTTGTTAAGGTTTATTTTTATTTTTTATTTATGTGCATGTGTATAAACCTCTTTGGCTGTTTATCATGTGTGTACAGGTGCTGTTGGAAGTCAGAAGAGGGTGTTGGGTCCCCTGGAGCTAGAGTTACAAGTAGTTGTGAACCGCCCAATATGAGTTCTAGGGACTGAACTTGAGTCCTCTGGACTACTAAGTATTCTTAACTATTGAACGACTCTCTACCCCCATATTTCCAATGGATCTTAGGAACCATTATCTATCTAACCATCCTGTTATCCACTATACCTAACTATCCACATATGTCCGAGATTTCTGATCTGTGTCCATCTTCATTCCCAAGAGATTTGTACTGTTCAAAATGACTCACTGCCCCCCCATCACTGGCAGCTTTTCATTCTCCTCTCACATATTTTACTCATTGGATCAGAGAGCTTGACCCATGAAATTGACCCACACATGCTTCTGCTTTTTCCAAAGTTGGTGTCTGATGTGTTGGGTTCCAGCCTCTTCTTGTTCCCTGAGGCTGTCCATTTGAAACAAAACTTGAGACTTCAGTTGGCATTGATACAGCTTTCTCTCAGATCTTTCTTTAGCCTCAGAACCACCCCCAGGGATATAAAGGATAATGTGGAAACCTGTTTAGGACTGAATAAGTAGAAGGAAAAAAAAGATACTTGGCTTGAGTCTCAGACTGGGATCAGAATTAGGGTATTGGATATATGCCAACCCTCCAATTCGTATTTCAGGCTCCTCCTGACTTCAGTCCCTGGTTTATTCTTCTGTGTACATCACCAGAGACCACCCCACACTGAGAGAATAGATAATAATCACCCTTCTTGAAAATCCAACTGGACTTACAGGAAGTGAGGAGGGAGAAAGTAACGCATGGCTGTTCTGCCAGCCTTTCTGGAAGGATTTTGTTCAGTATCTCATCCGGCTTGCTTCCTTTTAACATGTTTTTGCCATGAAAAGAAGGGTTAATATCAACTGGAGATATTTCTCATTCAGATTTTCCTTTGTCTGTCCATAATTGTTTTTTTCTCCAGGATAAAAAAAAATTCCCTTCAAATCTCTCTTATGTTGGTGGCTGTATAGTATAATGCAAATAAAATAAAAACACTCGCATAACATCTTACAGTCTTGATTTTGAGTGTTCTCAGCATGGCCAAAATACTCCAGACATCCATTTGGTCATACCGAGTTTGGGGGAAAAGGATTAGGTAGGAGATTAGTTAAGTAACTTGGGACTGAAAACTTCATTCCCTTTACACATCTGATTCCCAGAGCCAGGCCACATCTGATATGAATGCAAAGAACAGAGACTTGTGGACCAAGTTCCGCAGCTCGATTAGTACTTCCTGTGCATCTTAGGGATGTGTCTTAGTTAGGGCTTCTATTACTAAAATTGATAAAATACCATAACCAAAAGCAATTTGGAGAGGAAAGAGTTGTTTCATCTTATAACTAGTAGTCTATCATTCAATGAAGTCAGGGCAGTAACTCAGGGTAGGAATCTGGGGAAGCACGAACTGATCTAAAGGCCATGCAGAAGAGCTGCTTACTGACTAGTACCTTGTGGTGTGTTCAGCCTGTTTTCTCATACTATCCAGGATCACCCGCCTATGAGAACCACCCACAATAGCCTGGACTCTCTCATAGTAATAACAAAAAACGTCCTATGGGCTTGTCTTTAGGCAGATCTTATGGAGGCGTTTTCTCAGTTGAGATTCCCTCTTTTCAGGTGAATCCTACTCTTTGTCAAGTTGATATAAAAACTAGACAAAGCAGGATGTCTCTAGATTGCCCTCCAAAAAAGGAGACACTGCCCAGTGCATTTTACAATGCATTTGGGGCTCCACTGGGGCTTGGGGAAATACTTTTATGAGATTCATTGTTGCAAATTTAAATTTGTACGTTGCTCTTCCTGTTTTCTATATGATGAAAAAAAAAAAGATGAAAAGAAAGAAAAGATCTGGGGATAGTCAGGGTGACATCTCCTGGACCTTCTACTACTAACAAGCATCCTTAGTTCTTGAAGAGAAGCTGTGAGACCCCTGGATTCGAGCCTAAGGTTTGAATTCTTCTGCTCAGTGTGCCATTGACTCTGAGTTACTTGGACAAGTCCCTTCATCTCCAGGTGTCAGTGTCATTTCTGCACAGGAGGTGAGCTCCTGTGACATCATAGATCCCAGCCCCAACTCCAGTAACAGCCCTGTGTTGTTGGAGTTCTCCAGGCCTCTGGAATACCAAATTAAGTAATCACATCATGGCTGCTGTTCTGATATTAGCAGAGCAGGTGGATTCTTAGTTTAGAAATTTTTTATCATGAAAATAATTAAGATGTTTCTTTTATCCTTAGACCTCTTGTCTCCCCATCCTTGTTATGAAACTACTACACTGCTCATTGGTGATGAGGCACTGGGCAGTTCTCGCCTGATCATCGATAGAGATGAGGTGTGAAGAGCACCAGAGTGAAAGTCAGGCAGTGGGGGTCCTGCCCTCCTCTGGCACGAACTAGCTCTGTGCCCTTTGGCTTGTATTGGTCCCTGTAAGGGTCTCCGTTTCCTCACCTATTAATTGGGGTGTCTGAACTAGATGGTCTTTGCTGTCTTCAGTTCTTTCATCCTATAAATTCTAACCAATGACATCTCCCCAGAGAGCTAGAGCTGAGTGGAAACCCTGTGTCATGCCCCTTCAAATGGCATACAATTAATTATGGAATTCCAACAACCAGCTTCCTCCCTGTTCCCTGCCCCCTGCCTGCTTGCACTAATGGCATTTTCACAGCCTTCTGCTTAGAACATGTCAGTCTCAGACTAACTGGCATCTTTCCATCGGTGTCAAAGGGAGTGGAGAGGTCCCTCTGCTTAGAACTCTCCTAACTCCTTTTGTAAGATTTGTCTTAAGCTTTTAACTTTCCTCCCGATCTGTAAAACCAGTCCTGGTGGGACTATCAAGTATTCCTCCTCCTGACTTCCAGTTCCAGTTTGTTTTGAGATGCCCAATAAGTGACTTTCTATAGTTTGTAAGAACTGTGGAAATAGTAGACCAGCTTGTATCATCTGAGAGAGACTGAGGTTTAAGACAAGAAACAAAGGAAGATGCTCTTCCTGGTTAGTTACAGAATTGTGCATATTTGAGAGTACAGACTCTGCTGAAATGGGTAAATTCAGGGAGGTATGGCCATAGACCCGAACATAGACTCTATGGGACCATAGACTGTGCTGAGATGGGTCTGTTCAGGGTCGTGTGACCATAGACCTGAGTACAGACTCTGGAGACAGCCATAGTGCTAGAATATGTTTTTATTGCCAGGTCAGCCAAACCAACGCTACCCCTGCTTTCTTCTTGGCAAAGTGTGACCAATAAATGACATGACTAACCTTGAAATTAGATGAAATTAGGTGTCTGAATTAGTTTAATCAATCTAGTGTTGGACGAAGGAGTCTTCAGTATTAAAATTATGCTCAACATTGTTTTAGGCTAATTAATATTTGCTGTCTCCTCAACTGGCCAAATCGTGGGATTTTTTTTTTTTTTTTGGTTGCTTGTTTTGTTTTGTTTACTTCCTGGAGTTTGTAGCCTTCCTTGCCCATCACCACTCCCTATTCCCATGAAGCACTGACCTCTTGGCTCCTTTGTCAAAACTCCCTGGAGATGCCACTGTTTCTGAGTGATGTTGTGCTGGCTCTTTTTATGCCAACTAAATACAAGCTGTAGTCATCTGATGGGAACCTTAATTGAGAAGATGTCTTCATAAGATAAGGCTGTAGGCAAACCTGTAGGGCATTTTCTTAATTAGTAACTGATGGGGGAGGGTCCAGTTTATTGTGGGTTAGCTCACACATGGCCAGGTGGCCCTGGATTCTATAAGAAGCAGGCTGAGTGAGCCTAGAAAGCAAGTCAGTAAGCGATATCCTTCATGACCTCCTTACCAGCACTTGCCTCCAGGTTCCTGCCCTGTTTAAGTTCTTGTCCTGAGTTTTTTCAATGATGAACAGTGATATGGAAGTGTTTCCTTTCTTTTCCAAGCTGTTTTTGATCATGGTGTTTCATCATAGCAATAGTCACCCTGACTAAGTCAATGGCTTGGAGAACTGCTAGTTCTCCTCTCAATCTTGGGACGCTGATGACTCCTGATCTAATAACCTGGCCACTCAGTCCCTTTGCTAGAGAGAAGACACTACCCTCAGAATGGTACTGCTCACCCAATGCACTCTTGAACTGAGGGCTGTGCTGTGTTTTCTTTTTCCATTAAATACTTTTCTTCTCTTCCTGTTTCCTTCCTTCAATACCAGAATTGGTATTGCAGCAAACAGAAGGAAACAAGACTATGCTGGCAGTGGTGGGGGATGAGGCTGAGGTAATTTGTTTAATGTCTTTTATTGATTGATGGGTTCAAGGTAAGCCCAAGTTACTGTGGCATCTTTATGGAAATTCAAAATTAAATGGAACGATGACAAGGAACCCATCAGCTAAAAGGTGATGGTCCCTCCCATCCTTTGCCCTCCCCTCTTTGCTTCCCCACTCCCCTTTCCTTCTCTGCACCCTGCAGTACTTTATTTCCTCCCCCCTTCTCCCTCTTTCTCTGTCTTGTACCCACACTATTCTTAAAGAAATCTCCCTTGGGCCTTTCTCATGATTGCTCTTGGAAGACCAGCTTTGGTAAGAGGCAGTAAAATGTTAAGATTATAGAATTCAATGTAACAAGATTCCAGGATACTGGGAATATATCCCTATAAGGAAGAAAGCAATACAATAAAACAATACCGAATATAATATTTGTCTGAATTAGTAAAGATAAGAATACTTTTAGCAGGTTGGAAAGATGGCTTGATGGTGAAGAGCACTGGCTACTCTTTCAGAGGTTCTGAGTTCATTTCCCAGCACCCAAATGGTAGTTCACAACCATCTGTAATGGGATCTGATGCCCTCTTCTGGCATGCAGGTGTACTCGCAGAGAGAGTACTCAAATACATAAAATAAATAAATCTTTTAAAACTACTTTTAGCAACAGTCCAGCAAATACCGAATACCTATCTTCCTTTAATGTCAGGATGAGCACTGTGGTGGGGAACTTCTGGAAAAAGTCCCTGTAGTCTGGAGCCCACAGACTTAAAGGCAGCTTTGACGGTTGTGAAGGCTAGAATATGGAGGGAAAATGCAAGATGGCATCAAGATGAAGTCAAGCTGTAGGTCGAAATTCAAATTGGGTCTCTGTTCTGAGAGGAACCACAGGGGTGGCTGAGGTGAGTGAGCCTGAGATGCTAAACCAACCAAGGTATAGCCTGGGAGCAGCCAGAAGTAATCTGCCATGTGTGTCCAATAAATGGCTACAGTTACTTTTAGGAGTCAATCTGTCTGGAGCCATGAATGGACTAAAAAATGGCTAGTACCTGGGGAAAGAAAGTGGGCTAGAAGTTACTGGCTTATCCTTCTAATTTTAGAACTAATTCCCTTGGCCTACTTAGAAGTCTTATATGAAAGACCAGTAACACTGACTAAGTCAAGGAATGACGACTGTCTGTCTCAGTGGAAGGTGAGTTCCAGAAGTAATTTAGTTCATGAAGTTTATTGGTTATGTGGCTCATAACTTCCTGAGTTCAAGCTAGCATGTCTCCACTTTTCATGATGGCAAGCTCATAACACCCTCAGCATCTAACAGTGTGGTTTTCCCTGTGCACAGTAGACAGAAGAGGAAAAGAATCAACTACTTACAGGATCCTTATGTATTGGTCTGCACAGAAACTAAGATTCTGTTCCAGGGAGTCCCTTTAATCGTAGAAGTTGGGTTCTTTGGCCAGTGCAGGAAGTTAACTTTTTATGCTCTATACTTCAGCCATTGGTCATTTACAGGGGCACAGGCTGAACTCCAGCCTGCCCAGAAATCTCTGGGTACCTTAAACCAATTATAGCTCTTCCCTCCTGTTACGGATTTCAAAATGTATCTGGGATAATGTCAAACAGCATGGAGAATGGGCTTCACTCCTCAAATAAAGCAGCAGTGACCTCCTTACCCTCAATTTTCCCTGGATGTCAGCACACCCCTCCACAGGGGGAAGGAGTATATAAATTTAATCTGGTTGTTCATAGCAGAGTTGAATGGAGGGATGGGTCAGTTGTCACTTTGGGCATGACAAGCTCACAGCCTTGTCATTATTGGGCAGTGGAGCACAAGCTGTTGTTAGATTCATCAACATCAACAGAGGAAGGCAGGGAGGAGTGGAGGAGTCCCCACAGGATTCGCTTCCTTAAAATGGCTTTCACAACCGAAGAGAAAACAAACGCCTAAATAGTCAGTATGCCTGATCCACTTGATAGATTCTTATTCAACTATCTTTTTAGGAGATGAGGAAAGGCTTTGGCAGCTATGGCTTTCTTTCTCCCTCTCTTTAGATCTCATGACACATGTTTGCCTAAAGGAAGGAAATGTGATATACAAACTAGCAACTGCTTCAGCTAACTCAGGAACGTATTATAAATGCAGACAGAGTCCCAGGCTGATCCAGACCTCAGGAGCCTGAATGTGCATGTTAACCAGGTTCTTAGATGATTTTTCTGTATATTGACCATGCTGTCTAGAATACCTAGAATATGTAGAAATGTGTGACTCCATTTCAGTAACTTTACTGAACATATTTCTGAATGTAAACTTTTTCAGACAGTTCAGCTGGATGTTCTTTCCCACAGGGAGAACTTTCATTTTTTAATACCTGGCGCTTGTAGAATACCATAGAAACCAAACACACATTGAATGGTCAGCAAATAAAAGTTCAATTTCTCTTACGTTTAATCCCTGATTTTTTTCACGCTCAAGGCCAGTGTTGTTTTCATGGCTTAGTTGTTGTTGTTGCTGGTGGTGTTTGCATATTCGTGTGTGTGTGTGTGTGTGTGTGTGTGTGTGTGTGTGTTGCCTATATAAACCCAAGCATTCTACAATATACCAGACAACATTTTGGTAAGGTACTTAACCTCTTTGCAGCACCCCCTTTCATTACTCTGAAAATTACTCTTTGCCATAAATCTGTGTGCTATGTGTTTCTAGAGAAAACTGCAAATAAGGTGAAAAGTCAAACTGATGTTGTGAATGACCTCTCTCTATTCGTTGATACTTATTCTTCCTGCTCATTAGCTCTTCTACCTGCTCTGCCCCACTCACTATTGGACTGCTTATTCCAAGAAGGACCTAGATGTAGCAGGAGATGAAGACAGATGCTATGTGCTATATAATTCCTCCATTTACAAAAAGCTAATGGTGCTGGGTACCCAAAAGCATTCTGGGAGAAAGACTGTAGTGGAAGCTCATTAGTTCCTGGAAGAAACAAAACTGGAGAGTTCTTCTAAAGTCAACTTTTAGTCTCCTTTCTCCTTCCAGTGTCTCTTTGCTCCTCTGACTTCTTGGTGACCAAGGTCTTGAGAATGGACTAGTCTATCAGCTACTAAAGCCCAGAGAGTCATCACTTCAGTCAAACATGAATTGAATCCCCAGTGAGAAGTGAGTGAAATTTCTAAACACAACATGTTAGGACTGAAGCCTTGGCATTAGTGTGGGATGGTAAAATAAGAGTGGACTTTGGAATCAGTGTTGCTGGATATGAATTGTAGCCTTTATATATTATTTTGGTTGATTTTAAAGATACAAGAGCAAGTTTCAGGGAGGCAGATATTCATGCATCTCCACCAGTCAAAGATAGTTGTTATATCTAGGTTGGTCAGTGAGTTACACCTCTGATTGAACAATTCCAAACTTATAAAGCCTATGATTAACATTATTTAAAAAATGTATAAATGCAAAAAGGAAAAGGGGGCATGGGATAGGGGTTTTCTAAGGGGGGGGGAATGGGGAAAGGGGATGGCATCTGAAGTGTAAATAACATATCTAAAAAAAAAAAGAAAGTAAAAGATGGGAAAAGGGGAAAAAAAAAGAGCAAGTTTCTTGACCTCTCAAAGCCTCCTTGTTATGTCTCTTCCAAAGACTAAGAAACTTTGCTGTAATGGTCACAGCACATACTTCCCATATCAGACTCCTATTAGGCACTTAGTAAATACTGATTCCACCAAATAGATTTTGAATACAGCTTAAAAATCAATATGAACTAGAAAAATATGAGTCCTGCCTGGTTATACTACCAAGTAGCTAAAAGCCTTGACACAAACATCAAATACACACACACACACACACACACACACACAGAGAGAGAGAGAGAGAGAGAGAGAGAGAGAGAGAGAGAGAGAGAGAGAGAGAGAGAGAGAGAGAGAGAACTTTTAAGGGTAACATTTAAAGGCTCTTATATTTTTACATGCATTTTCCTTCAGACTTCAAGCTTAGAAAAATGTTTTGCTACTCTTCTACAGTAAATGATATGTTTACAATTTTCTAAAATTTACATGGACATATACACATGTGTACAACCTATATACACATACAATAATAAATATTAACCTGCAGTCACTTTCTATATAGGTATAAAAACTCACAAGGCAACACAGTACTTTAAAGAAATAATAAGTCTTCAAATAAAGAGGACTTCAGACTGGATTATCCCAGGGTTCCCCAGGCTTATTTTAACTCCTCACTTTTTAATAAAATGCCTATTAACATCTTAGGTTTCCTTAGCATAATTCAATTCAAAGTTGCACCAAAATTCTTGGCTTTCTGTAGTCTTTGTTTCTACCATTTACAAATCACCTGTAAGTATCATGCCACATAGTAATTTTAACCATTATTTTCTTTTTAATTTTATGTTTTTAGTTAGCATACAAATGAATTTGAACATGGCATTTGCATGCATATGTGTCATTACACTGTGTTCTCACTCAGCTCCCTCCACCACCCTTTGGCGGGTTGCCTTCTTCCCTGAAAGTCCTTCTGTTTGCATGTCACATCTATTCCATTACTCTATTCCCTTTCCTTATCTCTACCTTAGGATCTTTTCCTCTCTTCTCACAATCTCCTCTCTCTCTCTCTCTCTCTCTCTCTCCCTCCCTCTCCTTCCCTCTGTCCCTCCCTCCCTTTCTTCTCTTCTCTTTCTCTGTTTCTCTCTCCTTCCCTCTCTCCCTCCCTCCCTCTCCTTCCCTCTGTCCCTCCCTCCCTTTCTTCTCTTCTCTTTCTCTCTGTTTCTCTCTCCTTCCCTCTCTCCCTCCCTTCCTTTCTCTCTCTCTCTCTCTCTCTCTCTCTCTCTCTCTCTCTCTCACACACACACACACACACACACACACACACATACACACATAGTCGAACATACATGTGATCTTTACTTTCATCTGTCTCCTCTCTTTCTTTCTTCCTTCCTTCCTTCCTTCCTTCCTTTCTTCCTTCCTTCCTTCCTTCCTTCTTTCCTTTCTTCCTTTCTTTCTTTCTTTCCCTACCCACATCTCTCTCCACCACCACCACCCCACACACATGCTTACTCTCAAATCTAGTGCCTGCATATAAATGAAAACGTGGTGGTCTGTCTCACTGGGTCAGTTATTTAACCAATGGGGTGATGTCCTTGCACTCATTCTATTGACTGTCACCACATCACTGTCCATTATGTTGAGGACAACTGCATCGTGTTTACCTTCCACATCTCTTTATTCACTCATTTGGGCCTCTTTTGAGAACTATCTGTTCAGCTGATCAGCTCACTTACTCATTGGATGGTTTGGTTTCTGATATTTAGTTTTTTCCAACTCTTTATATATTCCAGATACTGGTTTCCCATCTGATGTGTAGATAGTGAAAAAAAAATCCCCTTTCTCCAGGCTCTCTTTACCCCTCTGGTTGTTTTCTTATGCAGAGGCCTTTTAATTTCATGAAATTTCAGTTGTGAATTTTTCCTGTTACTCTTGGTGTCCTTTTTTTAAAAAGTCCTTGCTTGTGTACATATCCTGCTGAATCAGCTCCATTTTTCTGCAGCTGTTTCAGAATTTTAGCCTCATATTGAGGTCTTTGAGAGACTTTGAGGGGTGCAAGATGAGATATGGACCTCATTTCATTCTTCTGTAGATGAATGTCTAGTTTTCCCAGCATCATTTTCTGAATGGGATATATTTCTTATTTTCATTTTTTGACATTGTCAAAACTTATAGCTGGAGCTGTGTTGGTTTCTTTCTGGGCTCTTTCTCTTTGCTCTACCCCATTGGTCTTTATGTAGTAATTTTTAGTCCTTTCAAAATCACCAGCATATGTCTTATAAAACAATTACAGAACACAGATGGAGTTGCTAGAGTCCTGTCTATACTCTTGCCATTATTCAAACATGCTGTCTTCTTTGCTCAGTCTCTACCAACAACTTCTGATGTTAACACATCCTGTACATCATGGATTCACAATGGCATTCCAATGCATTCCTGAAGAACATGGGAATCAATTATAACCATTGCTGTCTTTGGATTCAGGCTTCTTGATCTACTTTTCACCTCAAGGTATTGAAGCACTTTGTTATGAGAGATGCAGCAGACAATGAATAGGCAGTCCATTCAAATCTCTTCAATAAGAGCCCAGAATTCTGGAATGTGAAATGTAAAATATTCACTAGTACATAGTGATTATTTTTTTAAAGCCTGACAGTTCTCATTTAAGAGGTGACCTGGCTTCAGAAAGCTCTGCCTCTCCTATTGATAACCCCACATTCATCCTGGCATCTCTGCCAAGCTGAACATCTCACGATGAATGGAATTGTTTATCAATGGCTTCTGAGCCCAGATTTGATATTAACTGAGGGTATAAATCTGAAAGGCATCATTGGTAACTTAGTACACTTCTGAGAATGCCTTGATGAGAAAGGCTGATCCAACTGGTCTCTTCTTAAGTGAGTTCCTGTTTCTTGTTTTGACATAGTTGACCCTGGGGATGGCTCTTCATGGGCAATTACAAGAGTCCTGGGAAGAAGAGCTTGTTTTTCAATTCAAACAATATGGGCCTGGCTGGAGGTGAAGGCTGTTTATTGGCCTCTACTGTTTAGCAACTAATGAAATTAATTTTTAAAGAAGAGTTAGGAATGAAGTACTGAATTCACTCTGCAGTTTCCCGGTTCACTGGAATATGAATGAGGCAGCCATCAGTCTGTAGAATTTCCCCAAGAGTTTATTCTTGCATAAACAAGAATACATGGTGCAGAGATTATGGCCTCTCAATAGAAAGCCTGACAGATGCTTGGTGTTGTTGTTTATTGTTATTGTGTCATACCCAGGGGATATGCCACCAAAAGTCCAATACAAGCCCCTAATTTCTACACAGCAAACCATAATCACTGAACCTAAATGTAGCACGAAATTGAAACTGAAGGACCATGTTCATTTTGAGTTCATCATTGATTTTTAAGTAAAGAGACAAATCCGTGAGTACTAGGGCTCAAGAAGTCTAGCAAAACAGCCTCGAAACATTTCAGCTTCACCAGTAAAATAACAGAGGGCTGACTAATAGTGGCTTCATATCCCAGAGATGATTTCATCTGTCACAGGGGTGAGTCCACTTTTCTTTATAATATTGATGGTAAAGATAGTGGTATTACACATGGTGAATGAAGCTAAAAGGGGTAGTTGGATGAAACCACTGTGAGCATGGGTGACATGGAAATGAGAAGCTAAATGGGCAGGACAGTCCCACACTCATTAGATTTCTGCCCCTTTCATAAGAAAATAAGACTAAGTTAAGCTATTCAGAGCAGGACACAGATAAGGATATTTTCTGGTAATAGATTCTTTTTAAGGGCAATGAGATCACACAACAGCAACAACAAGAAAGTCTGAGAAAGAAGATACGGAGCCTGCTATCTGACTCTAAAATGAATTGCTGGATAAGTTGGTTATCCCCTGAGTAAGGATTTGTTCTTATCAGATGCGATTACCCTAGTTTATAATTCCTTCAGGCATAAATTATTTGAAATGGATTCTATGCCTACATGAGGACAAAACTTTCTTTTAGGCCCAAACTCGAATCCAAACCAATGGAACAGCAGAGCTGCTGATGTGAGCAGGCGTGTGTCTCCTGCCAACACCTACTAGCTTGATTTATTCAACATTCATTATTCAATACAGTCTTATTAAGAACTGACTATGTGCCAAATTGTCTTTCTGCCTGAATATTCAGAAGTTAGCAAACGACAAGTTGACATTTTCAAAAACAGAAAGACCTACGGCCTGTAATGGAAGGGGAGCAATGCTGCTTGGCAACACTCATGGAAGCTAATCCCCAGCTCCAGGAACAAAGTGGGTCGCAGAGAGTTATGAGAGAACTAGCTCTCTCAGGCTGGGTGCTCAAGAAACTTCTGGGTCTAGTATGTAGTGTGCCACCATTTTCAGTTTACCAGTACTTGAACAGAGAGAGAAAAATACTACTTCCACAATACAAAAATCATTGTGTAAGGACACCACACCATGGAAATGATAGAGCCATTGGTAAGTATGGCTAAGTGTCCAAAGACAGAGAGGAAGAAGGGAAAGGAGGGAGGGAAACATGGGCAGAGGAAAGGAGTGGAATGAGGGAGAGGAAGAGGGAGATGAAGACAGACAGATATAGAGACAGAAAGACAGAGACAGAGACACACATATACATACACAAAGAGAGAGAGAGACAGAGACAGAGAGAAAGAGATACAGAAAGACAGAGAATAGCAGGCACATGATCTGATGCTTTTCCCTTAGGGAATTTGAAATCTGCAAACATGAGAAGTAGACCATATAGTCCCAACAGAAAACCCCTGGGCCCATCAAATCGCTAATCATTATTTGAAGCTGTGGTGATCAAATTGGAGATTTAAGGGTTTTCAGTTACTTAGGTTCCCACTCAAAATTTAAAATTATGAAAACCTTTCATGCCAAATATTCACTACATCCCCCAAATCAGAAGACATTGTGCCAAGGAGATAAGGATTAGCCTTTATCATACTCTAGAATGTGACCCCTGGTAGTTTAATAGAGGCCATCTTTAGAGACATCAGCCCTTCTAAGATTTGTATTCCTCTAAACACCCCTGCTCTTCCTACTTCTGCTACTATTTCAGGATATTATAGCATCCTCTCAGGGTAATAGAGGTCTAGAATGCTTTTGGGCAAACCAGGACCAGGTACTGTGAGCTTGCCACTCTCTCAGTCTCTCCTCATCTGAAAAGACCAGCTCACCAGCTCTGTACTCCTGGTTCCAGCTCCCAGCCTACAACAGACAAGGACAGGACAAATGCAATAGCTATCCTTGTACCAAAAGCAGAGCCAGGAAGCCAGTTCGTGGGCATGGGTCTAGTCTAGATCCATGGAATTTGGTTCTGCATTCTACTGGGACATGGATGGTTTTATTAGTAGAGGAGGAAGAATACCCTCTGCAAGCTGTTAGCATCCAGGAGCTTGAAGAGTGGTAAGGGCAATATGATCCTGAGACAGGAATGGTGTGGACACTAAGCCATCCGTATTCTTGCCAGTAGTCAGATAGTGAGAAAGCCACATGTTATACTGTGCAATGATTTTCCTCCTATTCCCTCCCAGGTCATTAGAACTCTTGGGAAAGGTGTGGCTTGGTGTGGCTTTGTTGTGGATCCAGGAAACATCTGAGACCATATTTGTCATTCTCATCACCACATCAACCATGGCCCAAGCAGAATTAGAGACCTTGCCCTGCTGATCAAGGCAGAGGCAGGTACAGACTTTGACAGAGCAATAAAGGGGGCTCACCACTGCACAGTTAACTCAGAGACACCAGAGTAAAGAGGACCCCAACAGATGGTAAATGTTTAGTTAAGTTATCACAGTCTGCTTAGAAACTGAGATATTATCTGGCTCTATTCTCAGAAATGGAAAAATGATGCATACCACTCACATAATTCTTAACTCAGGAACACAGTCTAAGGATACAATGGTGTGGTAGGCACACAGCATGTATAAATAACCAAGTCCTCAGACCAGTACACTGAAGAATAAAGTCAGGGGAGATTGTGCCAGAGAATGCTGAATAGAAAAATAACTGATCAAGAATAATCTGGACCAAGGACTCCATGAAATCTATTAACATGGCTATGATTTCAAAGTGCCAATGTGTGTGTAGGGGAAGGTATGTGTATATGCATATAAATGTGTATATGTGTGTGTGTATATGTGTGTATGTGTATATATGTGTGTATGTGTATATATTGCACACATATGCATGTATATTTTTACATGCAAGTGTATATGTATAGTGAGAATTTTGGTTTCTTTAAATAGTTATGTTATGTGAGTATGTTTTTGTTTTAATCCCAGGTGTGGGATAACAAACTGCTTCACAACCAGGTGATTATGACGTGCCTCACGTACTAGCAGGGGCACGATCTTTGCCAGCTGCAGATAGTTTAATTCTGGGGACTCTGGAGAGGGTAAAAATAAGAGAGCCCCAAGAGGGCCTGCGGTGGCTCCTGCTGCCCCTGCTGCTGGTTCCTGCTGTTGTGGTTTGTCAAATGGCTGCAAGCAAAGAGATGAGAAGAAGAAATTGGATATCCTGACGCCAAAGATTGGACTGGCCCTAAGCAACAAGACATCTTTAGTCAGCAGGAAGTAGTCTAAAGAGGTCTACATTTCTCCTGTAACCTTCTTTCTTTTCTATCTAGTGTTGGGGAATTGGAAGGGACTAGGATGGAATAAGGGTTGGGCGCGAGGTAGACACATAAGAACTCAATAAAAATAGCTTTAAAAAAAACCCATCAATATATATGTGTATATTCATGTGTACATGTTTGTACCTGTATATGTGTTTGTGTATACATGCGTGTATAAGTGTGTGTATACGTATGTGGACAGGCACACATAATATACAAACAGTCCTAATACAATCTTTTACTATGCTGAGCAAAGACATCAGACTAAAGAAATAAAAACCATTTGAAGTTTTTCTTTAAAGAGAGTCATGGGTACTCAGTGGTAAGGTAGTATGCCTTTATACAGTGATCGTGAGAATATTCCTGGTGATAAATGCCATAGTTAAATCTTACCCCTGCACATGCTCTTTTCATGTGTGTTTTTATGGCTCACTGTCTTCTAGGAGTCACCACCCCTATACTAAACCACTCCAGGTTTGTGGTTGATTTGAGTGTACCAGAAATCAGGATCTTGGAGGAAATCAGATCTGGGAACTTTGTTCTTAGAAGCTTGACCTCTGAGTAACAGAACAATTCTGTACATCCCGAGTAAGCCAGAGTTAGGGAGCTCATCCAACATACACAGTGGCTAAGCATGATGTCGGGGACCATCAGACCAGGCCATATGTATACAGCTGATTCTCAGAGCCCTGCTGCCCTTCAGTGCATACCTGCTTTCCTGTCTCACAGTGTGAACCCTGTGTTTAACTGCTCATCACCTGCCCCCATGCACATGTCAACAGAGAAGTGGAAACAGGAGCCAACACTGTAATTAGAGAAACGTCTGGTATGTGTAAACCTCCTGTTCTTCACCTCCTGCACTTGCATCAGGGTCTATTCATAGCTTGTATTACAGAGTCCTCATGCTGCATCCAACTTTAGACTCCTCTGAGGAGGGAATGAGGTTTAAATGTGTCAGGACCTGGGTGGCCTTGGAGTGTCAGTCCTGGAGGTTCATGAGCAAGATGGATAGATGAAAAGGCCTTATGAAGTGGTAGGACAAGAGTGGCCTCTCCTAAAAAGACTTCATTTGATTTGTCCACATTACTCATTTTGATTTCCTTCTACTTGATCCAATCATCCCCTGGTTTCCTGGGGTTCTATCCCAGCCAGCTTTTAATCAATGGTCCTGTTTGACATCTTCCAGTAGGATGCTTCCAATTGGTGGCGTGGTTTTACAGTCAAGAAGGCCCCCCCCCCCCCCCCCCCGTTGCCTTGTACATCACTGTTCGCTTTCTCAGTCTGAGTTCAATGCTACACTGCCGTGTGAAAAATGGAGCTGAGGTCCTGTCACCTAAAGTCACAACTGATGAAGGTGACTGACAGCCTGGTCAAAGGCAAATTAGAGAGATGGGCATTTGGATTGTCTTGCAGTTGAAGCCACTCATTGCATTTTGGGGGATGGGGCAGGTATAGGGTATTTTTTGCTATTTGATTTTTGTTTTGTTTTATTTTTTTTTTTTCTGAATTTATTTTAATGGTTGTAGCCAACACTCACATAAAGAAGACTGACCATTGTGGGGTTTGGGGATCACATTTCAGCTTAGTTGGTTTCTATCATCACCTAGTTCTCTTTGACTGTTTGGAGCAGCTATGGCACATACTCCAAGCACAGGGAGAGGGGTTTGCTGCCAAGCTGCTCCAGAGGCCTCAGCAAACCACAGTCACTGAAGATGTTTCCCAGAAGGCTTTAGGAGTACAAATCTCTTTAATTAAAATGGGAAAAGCCATCCTGAATGAAGTGAGAGGAAGTTGGCTGAGAGGGGAGGGGCCAGGGATTGAAGAGAAGAAATAAATATTTCACAAGTGTTTTCAAACACTGACTGTCCAACACCCAGTGGAAAACGCCACTTGATGGATGATATTTTGGGTTGGAAAGTGAGGCTAATTCAATGTAATGAGAGGTGAATGGGACTTCAGGCCCTTATCCAGCCACAGGAGACCCCTTACAAAAGAGCCTGCTCTTGCAGTCATTAATTTTTTATGAAGTTTAATAGGCCTGAGCATAGAGACCTTCTGTGGTGTTGATTAGCTTCATATTTCTCTCATTAATGTAGAATCTGATTAGCTCTTATAAAAAGCATTTCATCTCGGGTCCAGGCGTGGCAGTTACATTGTTCCACGTTAGGAACTGTGGTTTGATTCACTCGAGGGAAGAAACATCCCCTGGGTTGAATGCAGTGGCCTCTCAGCTACAAGAGGAGAAGTCGCACAGGACCAGCTGTTGCAGGATCTTTGGTGACTGTGGTAACTTGATTGGAGGACAACAGAGCCAATACATGGCAAAGATGATGGAGCGGGCATCACCCAGAGTACCAGTTAGGGCTGGATCAGAGAAGCCAAAACACTGCCTGATGGAAACTAAGGTTATTTATTTATTTTTTATAGAGATGAGTGCTTATGTTACTGTTCAAGCTTACAGAGCTGTCTGCTGCCTGGCTTTTGATGTCAGTTACAAAGCTGCTTCAGGCCAGCCAGACCAGCAGACAGAAAAGAAAGCTGTTTATGGATGAGGGAAGATAGAAAGTGTCCACCCCTGCTCCCAGAGCAGTGAGCCCATGGGAATAGCATCTTCTATTTCTGACTACTGCCAACCTCAGTGTCACAGTTGCCCAATGTCACAGGATTGGCTATCTCCCTTCATCTTCCCTTTATGCTTCAGACTAAAGCTGATAAAGGAGATTTATGGCTTCTCAGGGTGACAAAGACCTGGAGTTAGATGGGCCAGCGGATCAGAGAAGTATGGAGAGACCACCACAGTGATGGGTTACTATAGTGAAGGACCCACCGAATTGATAGACCATACCAGTGAGGGGCCACCGTGGCTCTGCTGCCTTGATTAGACTGCAGATAATGAAAGTAGCTGCTCTCTTCCTTCTGCCTTCCAAATCTTAGGATTCCCGAAGAGCACACTAATCAAGAGATATGCAGGGAGATGGATTCTGGGAATTGGCCCAGAACAGCATACTTGGCACAACACACAGCCAGTCCTGGGTAAAAAAATTCAAATAGAATAGCATGATACCCATGGTCCCTATGCTGTATGGGGGGTGGTGGTGGGGGGGGGGGCTCATGAGAAGGAGGTTCATGAGGATGCAGGTCTGGGGAGAATTTAGGCTGAAATTTTTTGTTCTGTCTATCAAGCTTATGAGGTCCACACAAGTCTCCAGGGCCAGAGAACTTTAACCCAAAACAGCAAAAGCAGCAGCCACAGCAAGGGGCATGAGGAGGCGTCTGTATGTTCTCTTCCACTCTCTCTCCAACGCTATCTTATTCTCTGCACATTTTCCATCCTGAGGACAGCTTCATGGAGGAACTGGAGGTGTTTGATCATCCCAGCCTCCCATCAGCCTGTCCACTGCCCTTGCGGTTGTGCTCTGCAAGTACCTGCCCTCTGTCAGTCTATGCCTGATCACCGTGGAGCCAGCACCATGCCCTGGCTCTCCTTTTGCATACATGAGAACAAGGCCCCAGCAGGTTTCCTCATTCCCTCTGCTTCATTAGTTTTCCACTTGCTAGTTGATCTTTGTCAAAAGCTTACAAACAGGCTATTACTACCTCTCCCGAGCAGAGTGAAACTCTCTTTACTGTGGACTCTCCCTGTGATGGATACTAAGGACATTCATTCAGCTTTACAGACTTCTAACTGTGGGATTGATTGACAGTATACTCCTGGTGAAATTCAACATTCTTTTGTTCTTTGATTTTTCTAAAAATTGACAGCTTGATCTAGCTGGTGTCTGATCCCTCACGGAGACTAGATGAGGTGAGTTCTTTTTCACCAGGCAGCATGTATTAGCTATTTGTATCGTTTTGGTAACGCTGGCAACTACTGATGTTCAAAGTCAGGTGCATGGATTCTTTAGGGAAAGATGGAAGGAAACGCATAGATTAGAAGAGACTTGAAAAACACAATATTTTTATGCAGGCAAGACTGAACTAGGGTGGCTGGAAATATATGCTTGACTGATAAAATTATAAACATGAGGCTTATTGATTAAAATATCAGGACAATGCATATGGAGTGGGATGAGACAGAGAGGCTATGGGATGGATAACATGGCATTCATTCATGAATGTGGGATGGGTAATATGGCATTCATTCACCTTACAAGAACTTACTAAACCATGGGTTTTTCTCAGGCATATATATGTATGTGTGTGTATGTGTGTGTGCCATATATACGTACCATACATTATATATACTATACATGCTATACATGCTATACATACTATATATACTATACACTATACACTATACACTATATACTGCATCCTGCATCCTACATACTACATACTATATACTATATATTTATTTATGTGTGTGTTTATACACATACATATATGTGTGTATAAAATTTTAGAGTAAACTGTCTCTATTAACATGATGCCTGTTTTTTGTCAAGCTAAATCCAACCAGGCCTTTGTATCCCCAAGCCTGCCAAGTTACTGGACCTGTTTGTCAAGCAACTTCTTGCAGTTGTTACACCTGATTTCTTCTCTCGGCTTCCTGTCATGCCTAGCTCTTGGTGCAGTGGTTCAGCTCTTTCCATGAAAGCTATTTTCTCCACTAATAACTGCTGTCTCATTATTTTTGTTCATTCTTTGTGGGATCACCTTCTCTTCCATGTTCTCATGATCTTGGAAACCACGTGACCTCAGTTCTTGGCACCTTCACCTTGATGCTATTCCACAGGACAATGACTTTAAATTGTAGATGTATAGTGACAGTTCCTATAAGTATATATCTTGGGGTAGGACATTAGACTAGAATATCCAAATGTCTACCTGCTCAACAGCCTTACCTGCTTGGCTCATAGAATCTCATTTAAGAGATGACCAAAAGTAATTCTTCTTCTTCTAGAACTGAGTTGAAGCTATTTCTTTCATGCCCTGATAATGTCATCTTTGTCCAGTTACTCCGGAAAGCCTCTTAGCATCATAAAGGACCACCTCTTGCTCTCTCGTTTCTCTTGTGATCTAGAAACAAGTCTTGCTGGCACTGACTGCAAGAAGTGTTAACCAAGCACCTACTTCTCATCTACTACAGCTACCCTGGAGTTAGAGCAGGCCACTTCTCTCTCACCCACATCAGTTGCTTAACATTCCTTCTTTTCTCCACTCACCAGGCACACGAGCTACTCTCAGAGCAGTGGCCAAAATAAGCCTCTTAAGAACACAGATTAGTGTCTTCCCATTTCACTTTTCACCTGTGTTGCAGAAGCAGCCATGGATTTTCCTAACTATGTCACTTCATCACTCCTGTCTTGTCAGAAGCCACATCCGCCTGCTTACACCTCTCAGACAGGCCCAGCAAACTCCCAGCTGAGGACATGTGTTACTCTCTGCTCTTCTGCCAGAGGGACTCTTCCTCAGATGTCCACATGACTTTTCAGAATTTAAGTTTTTTGAATGCCAGGTCCTTGAAATGAGACCCTCCACAGCTGCCTTTATGTAAAGCATTCTGATTCTGCTGAGCCTCCAAACCCACTTCTGACACTTCCATGATACTTTACAGGCACCTTGAAACATATGGAATCATTTTACTAATTCACTGCACTGAGAGTCTGAAATCTGTCTCACCTCATAGAAGATCTGTCCAGCAGAGGCAGGTCTATTGTGACTTGCTCTCTGATACAGCCCTAGTCTGATGTTTACCACCTAACTTACAACTAAAATGTGTGGTGGTGAGGAAGCAGCCTACTCATCTCAAATCTCATTCTTCTTTTCTTCTCCTGTCAGGAGACAAAAGAATAGTCTTTATCTCAGATTTCTAAAAACTGAAGGGAAAAATGGATTCTACCCACTTATATGGATGTAACTGGTATGCTGTTTCTTTAATGGTCTGGTCTGTGATCTCGCAGCTTGCTTTTTCTGTTAGACAAGCACACACCTAATGAGCACTGCACCCGTGTGCGTTCTTGCAGAAGTGTGTCTAAGAAGGTAAATTGGGCATTATTGTTGGAGGCTGTGCTTTTTTTCCCCTCGGGACTTGTACTAACATAATATTGGTGAACAGTGTTGTTTAATTGCTAGTTATGCTTTTTGTTGTTTAACTTTTGACAGGTGTGTTGTCCTGGTTGGCCTGAACACCTTATGAAACCCAGGCTGGCCCCAGACTCAGAGATGACCCTCTCATCTTTCTCCCTAGACATATACCACAATGATTAGCTCGCCAATTATCTTTATTTCATGTAGCTTGTCTTTTTAATTTGAACATTCCATTCTAGTTTATTACTTGTTATATATTTTATCAAGTTCATCATAGTTTTTCTGTATGATGGACTATAATCAATATAAAAATATATTTTTTGGCTTACAATAAGGACGCTGAATTCTGTATAGAACAGGAAAGATGAAGCTAGGTGCCAGAGAAACAAAAGGCATGTTTGCAAGGAAATGGATCTGTTGCCTCACCTTGTTCCCGGGCCCAGGAACAATTAAGCCTCTGTTTCATGTCCTTTAACGATGTTTTATCCTCCTTCATGATATTTTTGTTCAAATACAGTCTTTAACATACTTCTCTTTGTTCACTTTCAATGGATGAAATTAGTTTAGCAGGAAGATTAGCGGTATGCCTCCTCCTCTGTTCTAATGCTAACAAAGGTCCTTATCTACAGTTCATGGCTCATGAGGGGTGCCGACTCATGCATACTCATTCATGCCTAGACACATGGCAGGGCGTTAGCCTGTGAGCCTCATTTTACATTTAGTTTCAAACCAAATTTATTTTCTGATTCGTGGTTTTGTTATTGAGTTCTTAAGCCAGATATTTAAAAGGTTGATGGCGATAGGGGATAAAACATCTCACAGCAAAAACTTGGAGTGTTTACTGCTTTAAGGGTGGAAAGGGAGAATTTTCCTTTTCATTTTTCATCCTTGAGCTCTGAGGAACAGAAGGGCTGCAGCTGTGGCTCCAGCTCCTGATGCATGGCTCTTTAATCTGTTTCTGATTCTGCATTTACTCCATGTCTCTGGAAGGGATACACAGCCTGCTATAATGAATGACCCCAGCAATTTCATCTAATGGCCAGAATTGAACCCTTTGATAATCCCAGGTGAATAATGTTGTCTCAACAGACTGAAGGAGTCTTTTACCTGCCTGACACAATGATAGATGTAATTAGTTAACAGAGACAGTCAGAGGTTTTAGTGGAGGCATTAGCAGAGATGGCTAGGGTCATTCTTAATTATGCAAATTCTCTGTCTTCTTCAGACAGAATACAAAAAATAAAAAAAAAAATAAAAAGAGTAAACACAGCTGGACAAAAAGATTTCAGGGAAAGCAGAAGCTAGAAAACTCACCAGAGGAGTGATTATGCATCCCTCAAGCCAGGGAGGAGAGGAGGCCTCTACTGTGGGCAGCCTCCATTCTTAGCCACACCAGAAGGCTCTAATGTTTGCTAAGAAGGATTGTCTTAAGACAATCACACCACCTTGAACAGTCAAAACTAAAAAGAAGATGATTGTGGGTGGATTTAAGCAGTTCCTATGCAGCAGCCTTTCTCTCTAGGGAGGGCAAACTCCTGGTGTCATCTTTGAGACAGGAGAGCTAGATATCATTGGATCAGCCAAGGCAAGGAAGGGGAGGGGGAAGAGAGAGAGAGAGAGAGAGAGAGAGAGAGAGAGAGAGAGAGAGAGAGAGAGGAGAGCCTCTAACTCTTAAGTATGTGGTCACCTTTGAGCATAATGTCCTTTGACTTTTTCTGCCACTCCAATTTGAGACCTTATGTGTCTCATTTATGCTTCCCAGCAAATAGCCCCAGCCAGTGTCAGATCTAAGAGAAGGTGTGTAATTTGACATGTCATTAAAAAACAAAGGGCTCTTTGCATCAGATGTGTTTGTGTTTCTTGTAAGGCTTTGACACATCAATGGTTATCACCTGAGGTTGAGTAAAGTCTTGGCATGAAATCAATTTGATGTGCAACACCAAGCAGCTTTCTTTAATGTCTTTGGATAAGATGAGACAGGGCTTGTATCCTTGAGAAGTGGCAAAAGATTGACCTGGGCCATCACTCCAGCCTAACAAGGATCTACCTAGTTGCCTTAGTCAAGAGAAGCAAATATATGGGCAGCAACCCTTGTTGGTTATCTAGGCAGAGCTTTGGAGTACAGCTAGGAGAATCACTAAGGACTGGCTAACAGGTGGGGTAGCTGATGCTAAGCCTTTTTGACTACTTTACACTTAGATTTTGAGACAGATTCTCTCATTGGCCTGGATCTTGCCAATTCAGTTAGTCTATTTGCCCAGCAATCCCCAGGTTCTCTCCCCAGCATATTGGGTCACTGTGAGTCTGTGAGGCAGAATGTGGGAGGAGTAATGATCTTGAGGGCTTGCTTCTCTGGGCTTTAGGCCTATCTTCATTTTTTTTTCTAGCTGTGTGGCCTCATAGGAATCACTACATCTTCTGAGAGATTATAAGCCTATATGTAGTTTAACTATGACAGAGTCTCACATTCTTATATCTCAAAGCAGATTTTCACAATGGTTAAAAAATATGAAAAAAAATTACATTAAAGACTGGACAAATCCTTAATGTCTTATTGTCTCTTTAAGAGATAGAGCCTGACATTCAGTATATTTTCCATAAACCAATGCGACAGTGATTATATTAAAATGATGTCATTATATTTTGCCTTTGCATTCTTTTAAGTAGTAAATTAGACAAGAACATCAGTGAGTAATGTAGAGTCATGCTTAGCACCCAGAGATCTTGGCTCTGGGGTTGTAATTTCAACTAGTAGGCTGTCTAGTTGTCTTCACTACAACTCTTCTCTGAGTATAGGAATTGCTTTGAGTCCTTGAGAGTCTGGATGAACCATGGTTTTGTAGAATTTCTTGGAAGGAGTGATGTGATCATGAATTATGTAGGAAGACGTCTAAGTGTAGCTCATCAGAGCCTACACAAAGGTTATACAAATATTTAAATTATGTGTGTGCATATATTCGTGTTTATATGTGCATATGTATGCCCATATAATTTAAAGGGTCACGAATTACCTAAAAGTGATGCTTAGAAGACAACACTGGTGCCTCTTACCCTGAAAATTTAATGAAGCAAACATAGCGTTTTATCACCTACCACTCTGTAGAGCCTTACATGTGTCATTTGATCGAATCTTGCATTCTTATTGACCCAATCATTGTAAAATCTTAGGATCAGAAAGGACTCTAGAAAGAAGATTCTAGGCTACAATTACTTTCCTCGGTATCTGGGTTCAAGGAGGTTTGCAGTCAGGATTATGCCATTCTAGTAACTATAAGTTCACTAGAAATGCCAGGCCAGCCATCATTGTTCTCAAAATGGCTCATGCATCCTTTGTTAAAAACAAAACACCTGAAAACCAAACCAAAACAACAGCAACAAAACAACAACAGCAAAAACCAAATGCCAAAACAAAACAACAACAACAAAAAAACCAGCAACAGCAAAAACCAAACCAACCCAAAATGTAGTAATAGATTTGTTGAAATACAATGTAGTAGTCTTTTACATTGTACACTCCAGAGTCTTCAGATTATTGCAGAGTTATTTTGCTGATGAGGCTGGAAACATGCTTTACCCCCAACTCTACTTTGGCATACTGGGTGTTATATGCTGAAGAATACTGAGCCAATCTCAGAAACAGGCAGCTCTTTACCAAAGCAGGACTAGAATCCAGAATGATTATTCTCAGACCTTGTCCCTAACTTCCTGCTCCTGAAGACCTATCTTTGTAGTGTCTTACACTACACAAGAAAAGAAGAAATGTTACACAGGAACACCAAGAACAATTGGAATAAGTAGGCCTTGATAAATTCCCTCTGGTTTACTTATTGTGGTGCTGAACATCAAACCCAGGCCTTGCTTATACTAAACCATCTTTTCTGCTACCATTTAGCACAGTGGTGAACCTTCAGTATCATCTCCACAAGACAGTATGCCTTCCCATCTCTCCTCATCATGATGATACTTCTTTCAATCTCAGTTCTACATGATGTCACCGTCTAAATTATGGTTTCCATTGCTGTGAAGAGACACTATGCCCCAGGCAACTCTTACAAATAAAAACATTTAATTGGGGCTGGCTAAAGTTCAGAACATTAGTCCATTATCATCATGGTAGTAAGCCTGGCACCATTCAGACAGACACAGTGCTAGAGAAAGAACTCAGAGTTCTGTATCTTGATCCACAGGCAGCAAGGAGACTGTCTTCCACACTAGGCAGATCTTGAGTATCCTTAAAGCCTGCCTGCACAGTGACATACTTCCTCCAGTAAGGCCACACCTACTCCACCAAGGCCACACCTCCTAATAGTACCACTCTCTGTGGGCTAAGCATTCAAACACATGAGGCTATAGGAGCCATACCTATTCAAGCAACTACAGGTACTCTCTCCAGTCTCAGTTGCAAAAGATAGTGTGCCCTCTTGTCTCACCTCCCCCTGACAATGCTCCTTTCAGTTACAGTTCTATGTAAAGGTGCTCTCTATCGTTTCAGCTCCACATGATGGAGTTCCCTCCAGTCTCAGTTTCCCATGATGGCTCCCTTCTGTTTTGCCTCCACATGACAGTGAGCCTTCTACCAACCTAACTACAGTTTTCCTTGTTTCTTTGGGTCTTCATTTCTGAAAGCTTCAGTCACACAGGATTTGTTTAAAAGACCTGTACACTTTTCTCTTATTAATCTGTCTTCTGCTGCAGGAGTTTCTACCATCAACCTAATGATGGATTAGGAAAGAAACCAGATGTCACCACTAACCAATTTGGGGACATTTTCATTATCTATAAGATACTATTTTATGAGATACTGATATCTATAAGATATCAGTATGAAGATCCCCACTCTTCATCTCTTGTGCCCCTAACAAAGACCTGTCTACATATATGAATTTCTTTTTTTTTCTTTTTCCATTTAGACATTCTATATGTGCCTTTTGTGATTGGTTTCCTTCAGCACCATGTATTCAAGGTTCATCTATGTTATATCACAGAATTGTATGTCATTGTTTTTTAAAACTTAATACTATTCCACTGTATTGATATATCACCCTTCTATATCTATCAGTTGATAGACATTTAGGTGTTCTCTCCTCTTCTTTTTTTTTGGGGGGGGGGGCATTTGTAAAGGACAGATACTAATTCTGTAAACATATGTTAGAATTCAGCAGTGACCTAAGCTCACATATTCTCTTGATACTTGAAGAGCATCCTAAGATTTGCATTGTCACCTAGGAGCCATCAGGTGCATACCTTGTAAGACTACCTCAGTTCATCTGAGTGAGAAGCTCAACGTGGGAGAAGCTGTGGTTTAAGGCTTCTAGGTGACTGCAACATTATTAGAGCATCAGAAGCACAGCTTGAGTCAATGTAGAATGTTCTTTCTATCAGATGGTAGGAGTCTAGGGAGCTTCCCCTGTAGGTCAAGTTCCTTTACCATGTGTCTCTTTAACCTCAAAGTGTCTTAAAACAGTCACACTAACATACCTGAACATGGACCTCTTGTCAACAGCACACATTTCTCTGTCAAGGTCTAGTGTAGAAGAACCAGGGGTCTCTGTCAGCTTTATTCTAATGTATCTCTGACTCCTATGGTAGTACCTGGCACATCATACTTGCTCAGTTAGTATTTATTGAATTAGTAAATGACTATCCCTTGTACATCAGATACCACAGTGTATTTGGTACATTGCATAGCTAACATTTCTCACAAAACTTTTTTTAAACAGGCATCTTTAAGCAAAAAGATGGCATATATTATTAAAAGGTATAGTTGTTTTATACTTGTAAGCTTTATTACATGGAATAAGTCTGTAAAGTCTCTCTGTCTCTCTCAGTTCTTCTTTTACCATTAATTTGTAAATCTAACATCTCTAGTTCCCACAACTGTCCAACTTCCCTGTCTTCAGAGCACATGAATTTTTCTCAACAATACATATACATCACATGCATACACATACATATACATACTTGATATTAAAACTTACCATTGAAGAGTTAAGACAGACTAGATGAGCACACTCTCAGATTTCTAAAGGGGAGATTTCTATTTCCCCAATTAGATTGGAACTCTCACCCAAATCACTTTCAGCTTTGGTCAAGGTCATGTAACGCTCATGTTACTGCATGGTTGCCTCCGCCTATTCTAATCATGTGGATGAGGATGAAAGATATTAAATAAAAAACCAAAGAAGTACAGAATACACCAAGTGCAAGTTACTTTATGTCTCTTCATTAATAGCTTAATTAAACACTTAAAAAAATATTTGGTATAATGACCTATGTATCCTATGTACCCAATGCTATGATATGAGCATTGGGTAATATAAAAACTGTGGATTCCCTTTTATTCCATGGAGAGAGTGTGAAGTTTAACAAGAGTGTGAAGTTGAAACTTGAGCATGTGAAACTTAAGCTATAGCCCAATGCACATGGCAGTTCCTGTGTGTGGAGTCGACAGCAGCTGTTAGTATAACCTATGTCATCAATACTGAAGACAGTGGTTATCTTCAGTCAGTTCTGTCTTCCACCAGGATTCTGTTTGAAGACCTTGTTTTCCCTGTTACAAGCTATTCTGTCTCTTTAAGACTCACTCTGTCATGTTTTTATTTCCAGATTGGGGGTCATGACGATGGTGCAGTCTCTGCAGTGGGTGTTTGTTGCATGAGAATATGGTGAGTCTCAATCTAACTGGAAATACAAGGTGTGAAATACCTCTAACCATTCTGAAGAATCTTTTCAAGCATGACACATATAAACCCCACTACCTGCTCTGTTTTCTTTTCCTCCATTGCTTTGTGGTTCCCTGAGTTTCCACACATTTTGGTTTTGACAGAGCAGTGGGAAAGTATGTGTTTCCACACACCATGTAATTTATTGATGTATGCTATTGAACAATCAGGGTGGTTATCCCAATACCTAGGTTTACTAGGTATCATAGACATGACAGTTTTTGGAATAAACTACAAATAGAAGAACTTCTTGAGAGGGTAGTTTAGGAAGTGAGAGAATTAGAAAACAGTGGGGAACTCTCTGTGGTGTTCCCTACGCTGTCCACAGTGTCTGTGTCTGGTTAGCTCAGAAGATTACAGAACAGTGGCAAAGACCCCAAGGTCATGGGTTTCAGGCTCTGGTAGACTCATTGACTTTTCTCCTGTGCCTTGGCTGGAGATTCTGTGTTCTTTGCCATCTGTCTGAGACATGTGTGTGGGCTGTGCAAGTGACTACAGAATCCATGGGAGGTACTGATAGCATATCTGAACCAAAGTCTTTCCAAAAATTCAAGTGCTGGAGAGCAAGGATGCCAAGGTTATTACTCATGGTGACTGCCTAGTAGCCAGTTCAGCACCCCCCCCCCCAAATACAGACACACACACACACACACACACACACACACACACACACACACACACCAGGACATTGTTTCTCTGCCTCAAAAATGTATAACACTGGCCTGAGGAAGAACAGATTGAAATAGTAAACACATCAGTATAGTTCAGTCCCACTGTGGAGAAGTCCTCCAGGCCAAGTGGCTTTGGAAGAGCCATTACATCCCCTTGCCTTCTTTGCATGCAGAGACCAACAGTAGTTTCATTAAAGAGAGGCACCCAGAGTGTGGCTGGTTCCTCCTGTGGATACACACTCTGGGTCATCAATCAATTCTCATTTGATTCCACAAAGCCCCTTTACTGAAAAACATCCAGGCCTCTCCAATGGATGTGGCTCGTGGGACACTTCTGATTAATACCAATCAGGTTAATGGCTTAGCTATAGTTAATGGTGCTTGCTCTGTAGCTGCAACAACAAAAATTAATAGCAAATCCTCTATTCATTTTTACAAATCAGAGGAAAGGGACACAGAGGGCCTGACAAGCTCTAATCTTTATGATTTAATGGAATCATGTTAGAGGACACAGACCTCAGAGATTGGGAAACTAAAAAGATTCACTGTCATATCCCAGGCTTTAAAGATCTGAGCTCTTCCTAATACTCTGTCAACAGCTTTCTGTCACGCGGCTTTACGGGACAGGACAGCCTTGGTGACAAACCATCTAGAGGAAGGACTCAGGCACAAGTGAATCATTAGTGCTGAGAACACACGTGAGCATCATCTCCATGGAGGGGGCACAGCCCGGCAGGCATCTTACTGTAATGAGCTAGTCAGTGTCTTTCAGGCACCAGATGACCCACCTTGTCTCTACAGGTGACCTTTATCAACTCAGTGTCACAGACATTCCAAATGCTGAAACAGTCAGTCTTAGAAAATCCTTGGGACAAGGAACTGAGGCTTTTCGTAGCTGAATCACATATTATAAGTCACCAAATGTCAGGCATCATCACAGCTTAAAAGTATGCCCCAAGAGACACTTAACACTGAGGGTCCCAGGCATCCAGTAGCTTGATTGTCTGGCTGGTTAGGATTAGGGCAGCTACTGCCTGCGAGAGGAGGAGGAGGAGCCACTGTGTGGTTAGTGACTTAGACCTGGAGTTAAGACATAAATGAAGATGAAGGAAGGTGCACGTGGAACTCCGTTAGCTTATTTCTGGCTCTGGTTTCTGCCCAGTCCCTTTCGTTGCTCCCTGATATGAAGAAATATAGTAAGTCATACCACTAGCTTCCACTGGAATTGATCTGAAATGGAGCCTACATCCTCTAACTTGCTTCTTGTCTATTATTCCGTTGCTAAGAGAAAACCAGAGTTATCTTGCTCCTTTTGTTCTTTTCTGCTTTCCATTCCTCATTTCGGTTTCTCTAGCTTTCAAATTATGGAATTCCATGCTCTGGAATTGCAAACCCTGAGAAGATACAAGGCCTTGAGGATACACGGGAGCCAGCCCTACCCCAAGGAATGAGGAGCCATGTCACAATCCTCCATGAACCATTAGAGGATTAAAATCACCCAAGTGGTCACTTTGATCACTCACAGACAGGTGAGCTTATGGATTAAGGGTTTCCTTCACCCCTTAGTATATTCCAAGCTTATTGTATCAGCTTTAAACTATTCAGGTTAAAAAAAAAAAAGCAAAGTTACAAGATCAGTAAAGAAATTAAAAGACATTTCTCATGATGCATCCACTAAGAGTTGCTTTCTTTCCATATCTGAACTATCTAGCATCCCTCTGATGAGTGGAATTTGTCCTCATCCCCATTCATTAGCCAAACCAATGAACGGGAGTCCTCAGGAACTCCAGTGTGAACCAGAACTATTAAAACTATTAATAATAATTAGTATTTTGAATAAAAGATTCATCCACCCAGCAAATATTTAATGAATTCCCATGATTTACTTAATACCTTCTGCATGATTGCCTTCCTGACTGATTCAGAGAAATAAAGCCAGAGAGACTCATGGAAGGAAGAGATGAACACTTCCTTCTTCCTCAGCATAGACTAGCCAGGAATGCTGTCACCACTCCACCCTAAGGCACCTTGCTACTTTGGGGATATAGCTCAAGGATACATTGCCAAAGCACCTCTTGGATGCAGATACATCTATAAAGCTGTGGGTATAAGGAAATGGGGAGCAAAGCTCTGCCCTTCTCAGATGCCTCCCGGGGAGAAACCAACAAAGCATGAAGGAATGAACATTGTCTCCCATCAAGAAAATTGTGTTATAAGATGCAGGACTGAGGAGAAAGAAGACCTTTACATAACAGTTTCCAAGACAGCATTGGATCCATTAATTACCCAGTCCTCACATGCCTTATTAGCCCACTTGGTGCCCTGGATATACCTCTGATTCCCAGATTCTGGAGGCCTCCAAACCAAGGAAAATGAGCTTTGGTCCAGTTATGTCCATGTGTGGCATATTGTTCCACAAATCTCTATATTTCTGCTAATTACAAACATTAATTATAAGGAAGTCCAGGGCAGTTATGCCCACTCTCAAGTCCACCAGAACTCAGGAGAGTTTAAAATCCAGGATGGGTGAGGGACAGCTAAGAATGAAGGGGCTGTGAACACCAGAAGCAAAGACAGCTGCCTCTTTAGTTTGTTTAAATAGATATAGGGCAAGAGCTATACTTAAGAGATTGTGATTTTTTTTTTCTTGAAGGTCAGGATTGGTCTCAGACACAGGATGTTATGTCTACAAATCAGGCTTAAATAACTTGAGCTATGAGAATAATCAAGTTCAATATCTGGCTTAAAAAGAAGATTAGATACAGAAATAAGTGTGGTGGTTTGGATGAGGATGGCCCCATAGGCTCATGTATTTGAATACTTGGACCCCAGTTGCAGAACTGTTCGGGAAGGATTATGATGTATGAACTTGTTGGAAAAGATGTGTGTGAGGGGCAGGCTAGGTTTCAAAAGACTCAACGCCATTCCTGTACGCTCCTCTGCCTTGTGGTTGTAGCTCAAGATGTGAGATCTCATCTGTTCCTTTACTGCACCAGCACGGATTCCAACCCTTTGAAGCCATCTTTACAAGATGCTTTATCTGTGGCGTTTTATCACAGATACAAAGAAATAACTAAGATAATAAAAAACTATAAAGATACTTTTAAAATATCAATTCTCATTGCATTCAGTGTGCTCAGTTCTGTACCTGGTAACAGTAGTACACCAACTGTGCATTTATGATATATGTGATATTATTTTACCTGCCCCCTTATAGGAAGAAGGTCCTTGACAACCTGCAGAAAAGAGCTTGAGGAGTCAGTGGAGCAAAGTTAGTGCATTTAGACACAGATTTAAGGGATAGTACATGCATTAGGTTTAAGTGCATGTGGACAAAGAGATCTCTTCTGTGCAGTAAAGAATCAGAGTATGTAATAGAGATGGTGTGGACTTCTCAAGGAGTCCATCCCTCAAGCATCTTGACAATGGCTACTGTGTGATCCTGTGGCTCTTGAAATTAAATTGCTTAAAATATGTAAATTTCAACAACATTTAAAGAGTTAAGTGTCTTAATTAGGGTCTCATTGCTGTAAAGAGACACTATGATCAAGGCACCTCTTACAAAGGACAACATTTAGTTGGGCTGGCTTACAGTTTCAGAGGTTCAGTCCATCATCATGGTGGGAAGCATGGCAGCATCCAAGCAGCAGACAAGGTGCTGCAGAAGGAGTGAAGTTATACATCTTGATCTGAAGACAGCCAGAAGGAGTCTAGCTTCTGCAGGCAGCCAGGAGAAGGGTCTCTTTCACACTGGGTGGAGCTTGAGCACAGGATCTCAAGCCCACCCCAACAGGGATGCACTTCCTGCAACAAGGCCACACCTCCTAATAGTAGCACTTCCCATGGGCCATGCATATTCAAACCACACAGTAGGTAAATCGTAAAAACTAAGTCAAGTATTAGAATTAAGTAAAATACGAGTTGGTTTACCTATTCCTACATTTTCATTTTGTAAATGAAGTGTGATGTTGCCTCATGAGGTGCACTATTCAGATGTAGGAAAAAGAGAGGGTGATGGGCACATGCAGGCACAGCTCATTTGTTCTTCACAGCCTTGTTTGAGATGTCTCTTGGAAAAATAATGTGTCTGTCAGCAATTTTGATTTTGTCAATTGTGTTACAGGTTTTTGTGGGGCTTTTGTTTGGTTTTGTTTTTCAGCCAGTCTGGAATATAAACTAGAACCTGGTATAAGTGGCCTCTTTCCTTCTCATGTTCCCTTAATTTTCCACGACTTGTATCCCATGTCATTATTATTGGCATTTAATAGATGTGCAAATGGAGGCATAGAAAAATGAGTTACTTACTCATATGCATAGTGAGAAAATGTCTAAGAGCTAAAAGAACTTTTGGACTTAGTTTTCAAATTCAAAATAACCAGAGCCCAGAGTGAATGCTTTGTACCCAGCCTCAACTGAATATCAAAACGTTACTGGAGGGCCTGGGTGGCTGAGAGCAAAACACTTGCTGTGTAAATGTGAGGAACTGAACCTTGGATTCCTAGAACTGTTCAGTGCCCGGTGGGCGGTGGGTGTGGCGGTCTACCTATAATCCCAGACTCAGAAGGCAGGGTTGATGAATTCCTGGAGCAAACCGGCTAGCAAGACTATGCATATCAGCAAGCTCTAGCTTTAATTGGGAAAGTCTGTCTTTATGAATAAGGTGACTTTTAATCAAGAATGACAGTGTTAACCTTGGACCTGTACACATTCACATGCACATGTACGTGCACACACAGACACACTTAGGGCTTTTCCAAGACATTCCACAAAAGAAGCTTAAGGTGCTATCAGACAGTCAGTTGTTCTCATAACAAGGGCACAGCTATGACTCAATGTCTGTGGGGACTCTCTAGAGCCCACATAAGCCTCTGCATCTCAGACAAAATGGCACAGCATTTGAATGTAACTTATGGCCCCTCCCATTTTAAAAGCTGTCAATAATCTCCAGATTACTGATAAGACCTAGCACAATGTAAATGCTATAAAAAGCTATCACACTGTATTGTTGAAGGAGTAAAATGAAAAAAAAATGTTTGTGTTTAGTACAGATGCTATTTAAAAAAAAAAACACTTTCAATTCAAGCTTGTGGGAATCTATAGATGCCAAACCCATAGATACTTAAGGCCATTCTTATTTTCTTGTTACCAAAGTAAGCAGGAGCATTCAATAAATAATTATCAATTCATGGAAACAATATTATAGCTTTAAAGAAATACATATTAATAACTGAAACTCAAGATATATTAAGTAAATTATATAAGGCTATACAGTTGGAAAATTGATAGTAAGTAGTCAGTAGTCATGTAGAAAATATAATAAACAATATTCCCTCCATCATGACTTAAATAAGATTACAACAATTGTAATGAGAGACATCACTACAAGCCTATAGACATGAAGAAACACAACAAGCAACTTATGAGAGTAAGTTAAACATAATAAATCAATATACATAGTACTTGATAAATGTCACCAAGGCTGACTCAGGAGTCAATAATGTATCAGATTAGTAATAAATATGTAATAATGTATAGTATATAATAATACAATAGTCATTAGTGATGCTTTAAATATTCATTTATATATAATATTGAGGTATAATATTGATATAAATTGATGTATAATATTGATATTATATATATGTACACACAAACTCATAATTTTTCCTATGAAAATTACCATTCTAAGTGGATCACCCGTAATTCTATTAAATATATAAGGCAGAGATACTATCAGTATTAAAACTTAACTTTTAGAAAATGAAGAAGTCCTTCCCAATTAATTTCTCCACAGTACTCTGCTACAAAATCAGACAAAGACAACTCAGTGACCACCACTGCTCATGAATACAGGTTGAGCCAGTTGCAGGAGCAGGATCTCACTACACAATCTAAGGTGAATTTTATCATCTTGCCTCAGCCTCTCAAGTGCTGGGACAATAGGCATTTTCAACCACTGCTCAGGTAGATACAAGCATTCTTAAAATGTAGCCACTGAAGCTAGTCATATACAAGAAGGATAATGCTTCATGATTGATTAATCAGATTCCAAGAATGTTGATTTAAGAATTAAATGTTAGAATCTGGACCACTCTGCTGTGGCAGTCCTTCTCCTCTCACAGACATTAACTGACATCCTACTGAGGGCACTGTCTGTGAACCTCTTGCTGACATGTTCAGGCACCAGGAATTCTCACCTGTGGGGGTGAGTTTGCATCTAAGGGGTTATTGTTGGCTCCATATCTTGCTCACCACATCCTTCCTGTCTTATTGCCTAGGAATCAGAGAGACTATTTGAAGGTTCCTGCTATTCAGCCACCCTCATACTCAGAAGGCTGTAAGAGGATACCCCACTTCTTCTTTAAGAGTTCTTATTCCCTTCTTCAACCCCCCCACCATGCTGTAATCTGTCTGCCCATGGTGTTAATAATCCCTTTAATAAATTTCTTTCCCCTGACAATCTCCTGGATGTTTGCTAAGCCTTAGGTGCAGGAGTTCTAGCATAGGTAAATCCACTGGGGCTGGGACCATATGAAAGTTGTTCTCCTTGGCCGGTTGTGGTTTTCTGTAATGGTCTTACAAGGAGAGGAAAATGCTAGTCAATTGGATGCTGGAAATGAAACAGATACAACCAATTTTATGAATAAAGTGCTTTTATATATGCACAGTGTTATTCATATGAAATTCTAGAAAAGTTATACCGTAACAGCTTCAGAGGCAGGTGGGAGACTTCCTGGGTTGGGATCAGGAGGGGAGTAGGTAGGATGAGGCAAGTATTTTATATCTGAACACTAAGTGCCATAGCATTAAGGTGGAGCCTCTGACCAATGCAAGTTATATCTCAGATTGGGAAAAATGCCCTTAAATAATATTCGTAAACAGAAGATGAAAATTGTAAAGGGTGAAATAAAGCAAAGTATATGACAAGGGAGGTTAACAATTAACAAACATGTAATTAGCAAGCTGTTATGTCAAGATTAAAATTCTCTAATAAAAAGAAAATTTCAAGGTAACTTTGTGATAAAAGAAGGCTTCTCTTTTGGAAGTTAATAAAGTAAAATGCTAGAATTGACCTGACAAAGCAAAGGCCTTGCACATGTTCATCGGTCTACACTGGGAGACGCAGAGAATGAGGCCTTAGCCCAGCGGTGGTCAGAAGGACTCAGGAACCATCAGGCCACACCAGAAGACAAGTGCCTGATGGGGGTGAAGTCTGGTATGGGCTTCATTCTAAACCAGTGGAAACAGCAGAAACAACAGATGATGCAAGACTGTTGATCCCATGTGTCAAAGAAATCAAACGCTACCTGTGCCATTCATAAAAATTCAAGTTCACATACACTTAAAATAAACATAAAATCAAAATCCATTCTCAGAAGAAAATAAAAAAATAATCACTATAAACTTGCAGAAGAAGAAGAAAAGAAGAAGAGGAGGAAGAAAAATTTAGCATAAAGCAAACTAAAGGGGAATAAAATAGTCAAATTAGGCTGTTAAAGTTAAAACTTTTTATACAACTAAAAATAATATAAAGAAAATAGAACTATATATGTATATCAAGATTATTGACTAGGATACACACTTTCTGGAATAAAAAGAATTCAATGGAGAAGAGAAGACATATTTGAACTTGTATAAACAGAACTATGAAGGACGAACATTATAAAATGTTGAGTGTTCTTTGCATGAAAGAAGTCTAATGAGAAACAGAAGTGCAAATTAAAACCATGGCTCAGGGACATGTGAATTATCAGTCTGTGCTGGTGAGGATGAATTGGCAATTTGGAAGGTAGTTTGATATTCTTCATATAGCCAAGGACAGCAATTCCTGGTAGCCCAGGGCTACCCTCCACAGGGTGTCTTGCACGTGTACTACCTAGATGTGTGTATTAATGCCTATTACAGGATTGGTTTTGACAGTGAAATTGAAGTGAACTTAAATATCACCAACAAAATGAAATAACAGCACTGTAGTTCCGTCATACGGTGGAATTCCTGGCAAATAATAAAATAAATGTGTCTCTAGTGACCGGAATCAACCCCAAAATGGTCTACGAAGCAAAGCAAATGGCTTACAAACACATACACAGGTTACCTACAAGCAGCGTATACAAATACAATCTCTAGACAGAAAGGATAAAAACAATAACATATGTTGATTATAGAAACATGGATAAGTAGCAAAAATTCCCCAAAGAGGTTATTAACACAGCTGCAGTTCCAGAAGAGGAAGGGGAAAGAAATTGTGTGTGTGTGTGTGTGTGTGTGTGTGTGTGTGTGTGTGTGTGTGTGTGATGGCCCCCACTGGTGATGGCCCCCAAAGTCAATTTTTTGGGGAGTCCTGACAGGGAGTAAAAAGAGAACAAGGTGCGGTTCCACCCATCATCACTGTGGGCTCCACTCTTTGGCAAGCTGGTCTGAAAAGCTGTCAAACTGTGATATGTCATTCTAGAGCAAGGTCCTCTGGTTGACATCAGGCCTCTACCTTCTTCAGGCTCCTGTGAAATTCCAGTTCCTTGGTGGTCCATTGTCTTCATAACCTGATAGCCACAGGGAGGGGGCACAGGTATTTGTAGAAATCTTCATTCCTGCCTAAATGGTCACATTAACATTTACTTTATAGAACAATGAGTTAGTTGGCTAGATACCCCTGTGTCTAGGAATACCAGGTTTCCAAGACCAGACCACCCTATCCTGTTCTCCTGATTGTGAACAGACATATTTCTCCCCATCTATAAAGGAAAGCCAGTCAGAACTGACTTTCCAGGCAGCTCTCCTGGGATGCAATCCCAACCCTGTCCATTATTAAGGACATTGGGAGGAACTGCCTAACTTCTCTAGGTTTCCTCATTCAGAAAATTGAAATGAAATGCATATTGCCAGGGTGTCCGTGAAGGCTTATATGAGACAGTGCCCACGCAAAAACTGGTTGCGTTTTGAGGAAGACTAACCAGTAGGAACCGAGCTGGAAGCACTCAGTAGCTCCATGTGCGTCTATGGTTTGCTGGTGTGGCTCCTTTCTCCCTCCCCACTTTTCTTTGTCTCTGATCAACCCAATTGTCACTTCTTTTACACAGAGCATCCTAAAGGAGCCACTGTTGTAATAACAACAACAAACAAGTTAGGAGGAATTACCCTCCCATCTCTCTTGTAAATGTCGACAGGTTCCATCGTTATATTACAATCCCAATTAAAGAGAAATTCCCCACTAAGCCATAAACCTAAAATGAAAAAAACCCTATAGGGATGAATCAGCCTCTTCCGTGAGCAAACCTGCTATTTATCCTTTTGTTGTCACCGTGAAAGTGTGCTCAAATCCCCACTGAGCAGCCCCTGCGTGCTGAAGAAGACATAAAGCTCTGGCATCCGTCGCCGGTCTGTCAGGACTTTCCTTGTAACGAGTCTCCCATGGATTTGATTATTATTGGGTATTAATTATTAATGGTTTTTCCTGCAGGAGGCCTGCGGGGGCTTCTTTCTTTCTCAACCTCTATTTTGAACTGGAATTAAAAAATAACCAAAAATCCCCCCAGAGGATGAGGAAGGAGAGAAAGACGAAATCAAGTAAGTCCCTCGATGGTCTTCATCAAGCCTCCACTTGATATTCTGGAGCTGTTCTCCTCATTAAGTGTAGGGAGAGCTGGGCTGCTCCTGTTGTAGCGTCCTCCAGCTGCATGCAACCTGCTCTCAATCACACAGGAGAAACGAAGCGCTCTTCTGCGTACCTCTTTTCCCCCTACCCTTATGATCCTCTCAAACCTTGTCTTTTTGACAATTAATTTTCTCTGATGGTTATGTTGATTTTGATGGCTTCCTAATGATCAGAAATATTTGTCAGATTAACATCATTTAACTTTCCTCTCCCTGGGGGGGCAAGACACAGGGAGGAGGCTAAATGGTGCGAAACAGCTGGAAAAGGCAAGAGTGAAATCGGAATTGTGTGCCAGGCATGTCAATGGGACAGTGAGAGATGGAACGGGCCAGTGGAAAGCAAAGCTCACTTAACAAATAGTTACAAGGCTGAGAGATCAAAGGCAGAGCCCCGCCCCCACTAGTCATGGCTCTCTCTTTTATTCACTGTCAACCGCCCATATGTTGCCTTCCTAGTGGCGCTTTAAAGATGACTACACCTGTCAGGGTGTCTGGGAGGTGAAGACAGAGCAGATGTTGAGATCTGTGCCAAGGAAAGAAAAAAAAAAAAATCCAGGAGAAAGTGGCTGTGCCTGAGTATTCTGACGACTCCCTCCTCCGCTGCTCTCCCCTGCTCCGTAAGGCAATGGTCCTGGCATGGCGCTGCAGATGGAAATATGGGATTTAATTTTACTGGTGTTCAATCAAAACAGAATAATGTGTTTAATATCCCTGCGGTGTAAGTGAAAGGGAGAGATTCATGAGCTCTTGGGAGGCATGGGTTCCAAGCTGTGCTTCACTGCTTCCCTGTCTATAAACACAGACGTTATGGAGGAAGCTAGGGATACATACGGGCTCATATCTGCACCCCGTACTCACACTACTGCTTGAAGTTCAAGCCTTTTCTAATAAGGATGTGACTCTCAACCAAAGACCAACTGTGTTAATACAAAGGCAGGCACCCAGTGCTGAACCTCAGAGAAGGGTGTCTTTCTACCTGTCAAATGGGAGAGAGCTGCTTCTAGCTGGCAAGTAGACCAAGGACATAAAAGCCTAGAAATGTCTCCTAAAGTTCCATCTAAAATTGCATAGCTAATAAACATGGAGCTGTATGTGTGTTTGTGAAATTTCAAGAATCTCTGAAATAAGGGAAATCAGTCTGGTAGTAAATCTTCCAAAACGTTGAGCAAGGTTGATTGTAGAGGAGCAGAATGGCCACTGTGGTCCTTTGATGTTTTCTAATGCATATATATATACATATATATGTATATATACACATATACTTATGTGTATATATACATATATATGTGTATATATACACATATGTACATATATATGTACATATATACATACATATGTATATATATATGTGTGTATATATATGTGTGTGTGTGAGTGTGTGTGTGTATGACACACACTCACACACACATATTGCCATCTAGATATCTCTGTCATTGTCTATCAGGTACCTAACTACTCGTATACGGATGGAAGCCCGTCCATTGTGAGTGTGCTTATATATGAGACTTGCTACTCTTCTGCATCAGAAATCACCCTGGGAGCTTACTAAAAATGTAGATGCCAACAAAAGAGGGTTGTAAAGAGTTAAAAAAGGCAAACATTATATTCTTTAACAATCTCATGCAGATACACATTTATTACATATATTCATACAATACATGCAAACACATGACATGAATGCAGGAGGGGGTCTTATTTGGTGAGTTGGGTCCACAGGTGTGGAAAAGACAGAAAAGAGGGGAGGGGGACTATGAGGAGTGTACAATGCTATGTGTGTACATAAATTTCATGATGAAGCCTGTTACTCTGCATGCCAACAAAAAACATGTTTTAAATAAGAAAAATGACATCAGAAAAAGGAACCCACTTTAGAGGCACTGAAGTAAGTAAATAAACAAAATAAAATGTATGAGATGCAAACACCCACCCTCTCCTAACTAAGCTGGGGATTTCAGGTCTGTCTGATTGGTGTGCCTTCTTCACGGAACTATCCCACGAGTCCACATTTTATATATTGGTCTCCAAAGCTTACTCAAAGAGAACGCTCTTCTTCCTATAGAATTTAAAAAAAAATTGTGATCACACATATATTTCACTATTTTTTTAAAAACTTAAAAACAAACAAAAAGCCCGGTGCCTGCTGGGTCTCAATTTGTCCTTCCCCATTTCTCATAGAATATACATGTTCCTGCATAAGTTACATCACTTTTATGCAGATTTAGTTAATTCAATAAAAAATCAAAAGTTAATCAAATTTGTGGTTGATTGAATGAACCATTTGGGAAGATTAAAAAAAAAAAAAAAAAACGGTCTTGGGTCGGCATCATTATCAGTCAAGAGAGTTGAATCAGCTCACATTAAGGATGTGAGTGCCCCTGCAGAAGGTCGTTTCCTTAGTGTAACTCTCTGGTGACAGAGTTCCATCAGAGAATATGCTTTTCTTCTCATAATTTCTGCAACTCCAGCTAACAGCAGCCATTGTTTCAAATAGAAAAATAACAAAACAAATGTTTCTGGACTGCAGCACAGCCTCAGGCATTGTTGATGACACCCCCTGCATTCTCATGCTTACACACTCAGTGAATTCCTATTAGGTAGATCTCTGGAAACTGCCTGCACATTTGGGTAAGTCTGTGGGTCCATAGGAGTATATTCTTTAAAGACATCCTCAATTTGACTGGGTCTGTCTCTCTGGCCTTCCCAGCTATCTGTACAGCACTGTACGAATATGCCAGGATACTTCATTTTATTCTTGTTTAAGCAAGAGCTACTGAAACAAGAGTCTGTCATTTCTCCTGTTTGTTCCCTGTGTCACTCAATGACTGATGTTACACAGCCAACTGGCTCTTCTTCCAGGACTGGCGGTTGTCCACTCTGGACCAGGATTAGCTTCTAGAACTGGGACACAGGCCTCTACAGTTTCTTAAGACGGGAACACCATTGTCTGGGTCTGTAGAGAATACTTTTTTTGAATTTGCATGCTTTCCATTTTCCCAAAGCCAAGCCTTTCTTGATGCTCACTTGGTGACAGCATCTCACACTGAGCATCTCTGTTCCTGAGTGCATGTCCTCTACTGTAGTTATGATAGTGGCTGCAATTAATACTAGTCTTGTCAACTCACATGCCATTCTGTAACAGGCTAGTAGCAGATTGATTGGAGACTAGTCCTTGCTCATGGGTTCTAGTCCTCAGTCCTCTTAGAGACCCTGCCTAGGTCAAAAGGAAAACTTTCTAACACAAATTAACAAGCAAAAAGCCATATACATTTATTTAATGCAAGTCTTACTGACTACAGGAGCCTTTTAAAGGAAATGAAAAGCCAAAGAGACAGTTTCACTCAAATATCTTCATACCTTTGTGGTAAATGCTTAGGTGGAGAAAAATGACTGGAAAAGAAGGATAGCATGATAAACTCATCAAGACCCACTTAAATAAGTCTCTGGACATATAGTGTTCAGAGAAAGGATGCCTCTTTCTTCCAGGAAGATGAGGGAATCTTTCTCAGTGGAAAGAGCTTATGAAGTACTATTGAAGAAGACCCAAAATGCTTCTAGATTACATGTCATGACTTGGGGAACAAGAGAAAAAAAAGGCATCCACAAGAACTTTATGTTTATGTTTGTGTACTTCTCAGATTTTCCACAAGAATTTCCTGCTTATGTGGACTTCTCAGATTCTCTCAGTTTTAGAGATGTAATACATCAAAGGTCAGATTTGGGGATTTCAAATTTGAGTCCTATTAACATCAACTCAAGACCCTCTTGACTGAAAACACTGTGTCTGACATCCAGACGAAGGAATGAAATCGAGTCTAGAATGAAAGCATATTCTTCCAGTGCTCCTTCCATGGTTTTGTAGCACCCTGATGCCGTGATTAATGAAGGGTGGACCTATGAACCCCTCAGCATTGTTGAATATGCAATGTGTATAGTCATTTGGCTTTAGTGAATATTCACACTATGATGAGTACTTGGCTTGTGTTCTTGCTTTTTTATTTTGCGCATTATCCCTTGAGTGGGTGAAACTGACTCCAGATGACTTTAGATAACTCAGAACTGAGATTAATAATCACATGACTGCAAACAAAGAAACCAGAATTCAAATACGATTATATGGAATTTGAAAATCAGTGGTCTTCCCCAAATTCCCTTTCTTCCCATGAGGTATTGTTGTTTTCCCTTCTGCTCCAGTCCAGCAAAGAACAGTCATTGTCTTTTGCCTCATAAAGCACATTCTACCTCATTTCACCAAGCACAAAAGCCACAATTGTCAAGTCACATTGATATGTTGTTTTTTCACAGTTGAAAGTTGATTGCTGTATGATCCCTTCCGGCAGGAAAAAGTTGAGGATCCTATATCTGTAAACTGCCCTAATAGCCCTGCGTAGGATGACTTATGGTCTTAGAATTCTGCTTAAGAGATGCTCCATCCTCCTTACCTGGTGATTTGAATTCTTCCATAATATCTTCAGTTCTTCAACCCAATTCTCTAGACAATGACCTTTCTTCTTTATAGAAATTCAGTGCATCATTGTCATTGTTTCTCTTAAAAATCTTCTAGATATCTAACTTATCTATCAGCTTTAGGTGAAGACACAGGTATATCCTCCACCATCTCCCCTGAAGCACATATCTTGATGTCATATGTTTGGATTTAAGCCGTAGTGTTCAACCTTTGTGTGCCCTGTGGCTTTGCCTTTATGTGCTGTATGTGCAGAGAGTGGCCACATATCTCCAGTTCTGATAGTTACTGTTACAAGAAAAACATCTAGAATTGCACAAAGCTAACATGAGTAGAATGACTTATGCTTTAGTGGCTGGTATTTAGACTCAGAACCATGTTATTAAAAAATCAATTAGCTATAAAAAATTTTTAGCTCCAAGTTCTCTTCCATATGCAGCATGGCAGCAGTGGCCGGTTAGCATCTGGGTGTCCTCGAGACATTGGAGTCTTTCATTCATCATACATGGCATTTGCATATTGAAAATATCATACTTTATGCACATGCCTTGAAGGCTACTTTAGAGACTATGATTGCTGCCTAATCCTCACATAAATCAATGCACCAGGGAATGTGCTTCTGAGTACAAGGAGAATCGTGGTTGCTCTACTTTAAATGCTTCCTGGGACCAGTTCAGTCTTTCTACATCCCCAGTAGATGCAATGGCTTCATTTCCTCTTCTTTCTTGTAGCTATTAAAATTCTATTAGCCATTTGTGAGTATTATTTTATGCCATCTGCATTTTCTCTAACTTATGATAGAGACAGCTGTAATCATTTGTATGCGTTTTCAGTGCAGGAATTCTTTTTGTGGAAGAACAAAACCTTTTCCTTTGCACACTTATGTATCCAAATAGAAGGATAGATTGTTTATAAAGCTCTTTCTCTTACAAACATTGACTTATTTTCTGAGGAGACAGAAACAGAAGACGTTGAAAGAATGAAGGCAAAAAACATTTGATCTCAAATAACAAAGTATGAGTCTGTGTTTTTGTAGTTACCTCTTAATCAAAGTTGACCTTACAACTGCTGCTCGGCCATATTTTCTTTTGGATCTGAAGGCATTCAGAGTGTTTCCTACATTCAACTGTTGTGTTTCAGTGAGCAGCCCAGCCCAGCCCAGGCCCACCCAAGCCCCAGCCCCAGCCCCAGCCCCAGCCCCAGCCCCAGCCCCAGCCCCAGCCCCAGCCCCAGCCCCAGCCCCAGCCCCAGCCCCAGCCCCAGCCCCAGCCCCAGCCCCAGCCCCAGCCCCAGCCCCAGCCCCAGCCCCAGCCCAGCCCAGCCCATGTAACTAGTCTTTTCTGTTTCATGACTCAAGAACTGCTTCTGTTCTTCCTTAAGGAAGGTGTGAACTGAGTGGAATGTCAGGACCCCCCTCACCCTGGGAAGTCATTTCCTGGCCCTTGCTCTAGAGTAGAAGAGTCATGACCCAGAATTAGAACCTGCCCCTTCATTTCTCTTCTCTTTACTTGTGTTATTTTCTTTCTTTTAAAGACAGGGTTCATGTAGCCCAGGCTGGCCTCAACTTAAAACACAGATAAGCATGGCCTTGAATTTTTGATCCACTTGACTCTACCTACCAAGTGCTGGGATAGCAAACATGTACTACCACATCTAGTTTATATAATGTTGGAGATCTAACCCAGCACCTTGTCCATGCTAGGCAATTCAATATATATATATATATCCCTTTTGAAGTACCATGCTACACAGCATACAAAATTAAACACTGATAGAGTTCACCTAAGAACTTAAGGTGACACAGATATGGAAGTTTCTAGAAAGTGTTCCAAAGAAGTTGATCGTAGCTCATTCCTCTTGCTTTCACCTAACAGAACCCCAGGGAGCTTTTATTAACATGCAGTATGGCCATGTTCTTTACCTGATGTTAATATTGGCTGCTGGGGTTGCTTTCTTACTGAGCTTTTCCTGGTATTATCGGGAAGTGAATGAGCTTTCTTCTGATGGAGCATGTGAGGAAGACAAGGATTGTCCTTTTCAACCTAAGTTTGGTCTGCCTTCAAAAGTAGCTATGGCTAAATTCTCCAGAATAATGTAAAGATAATGCACTGTCAGAGCCTACATTTTCCAGAGACAAACAGTAAAGTGTCATTTAAGAACATATATTTCTTCTAATTGCCTCGTTTGGTTCCTTCTGGAATCATGAACTCCATCTGTGCTTTTGCAGAGGAGCAAACAGCTCTTCCTTGGGCTGCTGTTTCACAGGGTATGTGTCATGGCAAAGAATAGTTCTGTGGGAGACACCTGTGACACAGAGGTATGGTAACAGACTATACTTTCCTAGATTTCCTTTGAAGCAAATGGTTTCAATGTGACAGAATCTGGCCAATGAGGTATAAATTTCATTCTTCCAACAACTCTGAGCATATGCTACCAGATTCAACAGATAAAACACAGAAACCTTTGCCTCCCTGGACCTTTAAGAAAGCCACCAATTCATAGTATTCTCAAATATTTCATGAGAAATATTGAGGCTAAAACTTACTTGTCATTTGTCCACTATTTAGATCTAACTGGAGATCCTGGGATTTACCTGCCTTCTTGTTCAATTCATGCATATGTTTTTGCTTAACATGTAACTTACATGCATTCCCTCACCTTTCTCCCCATCTTAACATCAAATTACAGTCGACTCTTGGCATTGGCTGGTGTGATGTCCTCAGAGTCAATCAAACACAGATTGAACATAGTCAAAAAGTAAAATCATGTCTAGGTTATACATGCACAGATGCATATGTTGCTTTCATAGAGAATGACAATCCATTTTTTTTAGAAGAGCTTTTGCTCCTAAATTTGCCCCTTGTATTATAAATCCACAAATAAATTTTCATTCTAAAGAAAATTATAATGCTTGCTCAGATTCTTACCAATAAGAGGAAAATTTACTAATTTTTAATTTCCTTAGCATTTTCTTTCTAAATGAGGAACAGATTGTGAAGGAAAAAAATTGATAATCATAGCTTACTAGCTGCTTTGTTAGCACAATCTATTCCTGAGATTTTATGAGATCTGGCTTACAAAGCACTGGTTGATAAATGATTCAGTATTTAACCATGATTTACCTGTACCATGTGGAAAAAAATTATGCTGATGGTGCTAAAATCACTGGAACGTAGATTTTTACATCCCACAGAACATGTCAACACAGCATTGACTGTGAATTGCTCATTTGGGACATCAAGTGTTTCATTTTTCAGGATCCAGGATTACATCTCAATATAAATGGTTGATAAAAGTAAACAAAGTGAGCCAGTTTTTTTGCCTGGTGACAAAGACCAGCAGTGAGGGACAGAAGGGCTCCATCCCTCCATCTCTAGATGGTAAAGAAGGAGATTTCAAACTCAGTGGGTGGCATGAGCCTGGAAAATAGAGAATCAGTCAGACCATGTGGAAAGCAACAGAGCTCTGTGAAAGGAAAGATGAGACCCAGTTTTTTCCTTTAAAGGAATGACTCGCGGAGGGAACATGACACTCAACTCCTCATATCGAAAATCTTTATTCAGCTAAATTAATATGACTCAATATGATTCAATGTTACAATTTAGAAGGCTTCCATCTGAGACTACTTCTGTAGACATTGGAAAGCAATATACCAAGACAGAGTTGATGAAAATTAGTACAGAGAATCAACAGATAAATGTGGAATTTACTTTACTGAATTCAGAAAGAAAAAAAAGCCAACAAGTAACAACTAAAGATGCTGAGTCTTATCTGAGCTTAGGGAAAATAGGAGATAACAAGAGTTTTGCTAAGTCTCACACACAAACACACACACACACACACACACACACACACACACACACACACACAACTGCATCCGATACCTTTTGTACATTCCTGATCCAAAGGAGATTTTTCAACAAATAGATGTGTTTTTGAGTGCATATGTGTGTGTATGTGTGTTTATGCATGTCACTAGGCAATGCACTGGACTTGTTTACTTCCATGTGTTTGCACATATGTATTCATTATATATGTTTATGTATATGGCCTAGTTCTTTAGGGATCAAGAAATTTTAGAATCAATGTGAATCTGTGTAAGAGGTATTGTGAGGCAAAAGTTGGTGAAATGGAAGTAGTTGCTGTTCTTGTTGGAGAGGAGGCTGGAGAGAATATTGAAGATATTGTCATAATATTAATTTTCAGTGGCTAGGTAGTCTGCCTGTCCACTCTAAGGACTGTAGGCCAGGTGACTACCTTGTGTGTTATTAGCCTGATGCATTTATGGCCAACAGCAAAACCTGGCTTTGCTTTATTTCTTTTCTATAAATTCCCATCAAGGTAACCAGATTTGTAGTCTCAGCCAATAAATACACCATACTCTGGTCCTTCTCAAGGCCCAGGGCATTTTACTTGGTGTCTGGGCCAAGAGTTAAAATGAGATTTCAAGCCCCTTAAACTGATTCTGGGCCTTGCAGTTAGGCTGACAAATGACATTATTCTTGTAGAATCCAGCAAGTGCCAAGGTCCTTATCCTCAAAATCTGATGGCTTTGGATTTATAGGAAAGATTGAAATTTCTAAAGGCAATATAAGCAGCGCCACCCAAAATGCCTGGCTGTCATCATGCCGGGCATATTTTAGTGGGATTTTCCTTCAACTTTGTAGGGTGGCAGAAAGCTTGAAAATTCTAGTGTTCTTTGCATAATACTATGGAATACGGATATGGTTAAACCCACCATTTGAACTAGGGACAATTTTACTAGCAGAGTAACTATATTATAGAATGCAACATAAAAATCACAACACATGTGCATTCAAAAGCAAGCTCTGGGGGAAGTGTGGCTGACGTCTCTGAGTTCTGCCATTAATATTCATTTGCTGTTTGTTCATTTGTTTTGTTGTCTGTCTTGAAGACAAGCAGCAGAAGCTGCCAAAGATTTGAGAAAAAAATTATAGAAAGAAAACTTCAATTTGAGAACATCCAATTTATTAAGTTATTGCTTCCTTTACGCTGGCAAGGCTGTCATTATTCTGTTTCAGAAAGAAAACTTCTTGGATTACAACGTGAACTGTGGAATGTGTGAGAAGAGAAATTCTGAATGCAGGAAGGCTTTCGTAGCATATGATTTTAAAGTGTGAAGCTCAGGGTCAGCCTCTCCTGGACCTGCATCTTGAATTTCTTGCTCTCTTTCTCTGTCATTTTAGGTGTGCCATCTTTCTGTCCTTTTCTGTACTCCGTTCCTCACACAGTGTTTAGAATACTGTCTTAGAATTGTGTAGGTCTTAAAGGAGATTGAATTTTTTTTTTTTTGAGAATGATGTAATTTTTAGCAGAAAATATAAGTTTGAGGTAAGTTAGGCAAACTAATTTACTGGAATGATCCTAGAGCTTTATAAAACCCATAAAATCCTGAGGAATCCGGTGTAGAAATGATACGGATTCAAGCAGAGTTAGACAGAGTCGTAGAATTTAGTAACGACATCTCTATTCTGATCAGGCTGCATCAAAGGGAATAGTTCTCTTCTACAGCTGGCCTTGCTAGCTCTGGATGGGTCTGAAACACCAAAGAGAAACATCTAGTTGGCCTGGAGTTGTCGTGAGGCTTGTCCTTGATTAGGGGTAAGAAGCAGATCTCACTCACTACAGCCTTCTCAGGGCTGTGTACACTGAAGAAGGGTAATTATGACAGTGATGAATGGGATAGGACTGGAAGGAAAACAAAAGCAGTGTCTCCTACAGAGGAAAAGCATGTCTCGCCCTCAGTATCTGTCAGGCACGGCCCCTCCTGACCTTGTTTAAGGCAATGAGATGCTTAACACTAGCTGAGTCTGACTTGCAATCCTGGGCGTTCATTGCCTTGCAGTGCTCCGATAATAGACTGAAAGCCTTTCCCACTGTCGGCAGGCCAGCTCTCAGTGCTTTCCACCTGTGTGGACTGGAGCCACATTACGGATTCATAAGGAAGCTCTAGATCCAACCCTGTCAACAGGGACCCAAGGAATTCTAATGATGCTGTTCTTCAAGGCTGGGCCTCAGCTGACTAGGCTAGGACTAGACAAAGGCATTTCCTGAATATACTTGAAGATCTATATTTGGGAATCCTTCTAAAAAGAAAATTATTTTCATGATCACATCTCTTTTCAACCAAATTACACATATCTTGATAAATATTTCAAAATGATCATGGATTAAAAATAGTGTGTGCCCTCTTTTATCTCTGCTGACTGTAGACTAAATCTACAAATATCCAAGAGAATCTGCTGAATCTGAGCTAACAGTGAATTGCCATTTCACTGCTTCTCCTGTAGTGTAGTGTCTGGGAAAGCTTATTTAGTTGGCCTGAACGCAGACTTTACTCCTAGCTCGCTTCTCTTGCTTGACCACAGTCCTGCTTTGTTCTTGGACTGTGTAAATATACATCTTCAAAGAGAACATTCTTGCCCAGTTTTAAGGAAACTCCAGCCATGAGTGTTCTTGAGCTGGCAGTAAAGCAGGTGAAGTTCCATCCTTCCAGTTAAAATTCAACTGACAGAGTGTGAGGAACTGTCTGTGGCTATACTGTGACTCCTCATCTTCTCCTTTATGACCCAGCTCCCCACATCATCTCTGAGCGCTTCATTAAATTGTCAGGAATTTAGGACTAATTTGATACAGGATTTAGAAGACATCTGCACCTCTGTGCGACAAGGTTTCTTTTTTATTTTTCCTGCCTTAAATCAGAAAACAGCTTTGGTTTCTCATGGTATAGCTGACCCATTCACTCAGAGTCTGCTCCACTAACTCTTCCTATAGTTCATTTTAAGCATGCTTATGAGATTCAAACCATCTCCTCTAGCAGCTACTTGAGGGTTCAGAGTGATACCCCAGCTGCAGTTGATAGAAGCAGAAGGAGGAAGCAAAGAAGGCTGAACCCAGAGTCCCCAGTAGCTGTGCATAACCAAAGGGATGAAACTGAGGATCTATCATTCCTTTCACACTTTGGTTAACATGTTCTTGATCTTGTCTTCTTCCGCTCTGGTCAATTATAAGAAGCCTGGAAGAACAACCCCATTTTGGCCTATGCAAGAGGTGCTGGTAGGGGTCAGATCTTTCCATATTTCTTTTCCATGCTTTTGGCTGGGGTCCAAAGCCCCACAATTAGTAATTCATTCTCTCAATTTAAGGCTTTGGATTTTCTAAGACTTTCAGCAGAAATAGCAGATTGAGTTTTATGAACCATTTGCATCTCAGAGGAAATTTATTTCATGCTTACTAGATAACAGAATTGGAGTCAGGAAGGTGAAAACAGATTATCTCGTGCTCTGAATTTGTAGAAACGATGTGACTCGAAGACCAGAAGTTGACAATATCACAGGACAGTGTGCCTGCTTTTGGGACATTTAGCTGAGAGCTCACCACCTCTACTCCCTATACCCACATGTTGCCTGATATTTGTCTGTTTTCTATTTCTTGACATAAAATACTCACTACCTAGTAAAAATATGCCCCACACAGAGTGATTCCCTCTTTTGGAAACAGTGCCAGGGTTGAAGAGTTGTATTGGTAAAGGAAGGAAATTGCAGACTTATATAAGAGAAGCACTGCTACTTCCAGCTTGGATACTGTGAGAAGAGCAAAGGTTCAAACAACAAGGAAGCTGGCTTTTACTGCCAACCATGATATGGTCACTAGCCCCGTGTTTGCCAACCAAACAGGTACACAAAACCAGAAAACTTAATGAAACATGTGAAACAGCTTTCTTGAAACATTAAAGAAAATGCAGTAGAGAAGTACAATTTCAGAAGGAAGGGAAGAAACTAGGAGAGTCCCATAGTCGTCCTGGGTTTCACGTGAAGGTGATTGTTAGATAAAGATGAAGATGAAAACAGAAGCAAAAAAAAAAAAAAAAAAGTAGAGTTCACTCAGAGTGGAGTATGACAATCAGGTCTATGACAGATAAAGAAAAACATTTGATGGGCAGAGCATCAGAGAGAGCAGAAATACAGAGACAGGACTCCCAAGGGCAGTGTGGCAGCTTCTTTGAGTGGCAGCTCCTTTGAGAGAACTTGGAAAGGCATCCTAGTCTCTGTGAGATGTTGAAAAGTGTACAGGGACCAACAAGCTGCCTATCCCCAGAGCCAAGATGAGATGGGCTTAAGTTCTAATCACTCACATCAGATGCAACAGAGGCTGTCGAGGGATAATCTGGACATTAAAAGCTGCTGAGGATGCCTTCCAAGGATCCAGAGGACCACACATCTCCTGCCTATCAAAATAAACCCAGCACACTCTGAGGGAAGGCAACAAAACCCCACACCAATATGGCTAGACATTCCAGAAAAATCAAGAGAGACAAAGAAAAAAAAGTGAGACAGGTCTGGAAATGACAGAAAAATTAGAAAAGAGCTGTAATAGACAGAAAATGGTTATAAATATGCCGAGGGGCTTAAAGAAAGAATAAGGGCATACAGAGGGAAATATTAAAGACATAAAATGAATGACAGAATTTCTAGGACTGGACAGTTTAGTTTCTAGAATGAAACAACTCATGGAATGAGAGTAATTAAAGGTCGCAGCTACAGGAAAGGGAGCTGGAAATGAAATAGAAAAAAAAAAAATCAGACAAACATGAAAGCATAAAGACCAGGAAGTAGAAAAGCCCTACATACAGCCTGCATATAAACAACATATCAGAGAAAGCAGGGGGATGGGAAAATGGATTTGAGCAAATAATCTACAAATTTTATGGAAACACTGATTCTCTAGTCAAGCCCAACAAAATCTAAATAAGATAAAGAATCCACATTTAGAACATCCACGCCTAATGACTAAAAGCTAGAAATAAAATCTTCCCTTAAAACTTATTCATTTAGTGTGTGTGTGTGTATGTGTGTGTGTGTGTGTGTGTGTGTTCGTCAGCCATAGCTAGCATTTAGAGGCTAGAGAACAACCTCCATAATTCAGTTTCCTCTTTACTGTGTGTCCCCGGATTAAATGAAGGTCTCAGACTTAGTGGCAAGTGCCTTTATCCACTAAGTCACCTTGTAGCTCCTCAGTAACAAAATCTAAGAAGCACCGATATAGGGGGGAAAAAAAGACCATATACAGGAAACTAAAATAAATAAGAAAATAATAAAGTCAAAACTTGCTACAAAAAAAGGGACAGAGGTGCAAGTAGGTAAAGCATTTGCTTTGTACATGCGAAGCCTTGGTTCCAAGCCCAGCAATGAAACATTGATAGTAAGAATAACAAACAAAAAAACAAAGACAAAGCACAACTCTCTTTAAACTGCTGTAAGGAAAACAGCAAAATTACAAATTTACCTGTGAAGCCGTAAGCCTAAAATTGGTGAATATATGTTAGTCCATGTTCTACTGTTATAATAGAACATCGTAGGCTGAATAGTTTGTAAGGAACAGATATATTAGCAATTGGTTCCAGAGGCTAAAAATCCCAGAATCAAAGGACTATGTCGGGTGAGGCATACTAGACATAGCAAAATGAAGAGCAATTAGAGGTCCAGAGAAAGAGGCCAAGAGCCAATCATTCTTGCATAAGAAAGCCAATCGAGTGATAATGGCATAAACCTATTCATGGTGTTACCTCACGTACCTAAATGTGGTGGATTGAATGAGAATTACCCCTATGGGCTCATATGTTTGAATACGTAGTCTCAGGTTGGTGGAAATCTATGGAAAAGATTAGAAGATATAACCTTGTTGGAAGAAATGTGTCATGAGAGTCACGCTTTGAGATTTCAAAAGATTACCACCATTCCCAGTGCTTTGACTATGTCCTTTGCTTGTGGATTAAGATATGAATTCTTAGCTGTTTCTGCCACCATACCTTCAGTCTGTCTTTATGAATTGTAACCCTCTGAAACTGTAAACCCAATTAAACACTTTGTTTTATAAGTTAAACCTACTTGTAAGCCTTAGCCATGGTATTTTTTGTAACGATAGAAAGTTAGTAATGTACCAAACATCTCCCAGGAGGCCCATAATCAACACTGCCACATTGCAGATCAAGCTTCTAATGCTTCACTGTGGGGAGCAGATTCAAACCATAGCAATATCCTTTAAGAATGTCAGTGACCTAAGAAAGCTTAGGTCTTCAAAACTGGAGGAAAAGCAGTGGATACAGCATATATTTGAGTAAATACATATACATTATGGATCTAAAACTTCCTTCAGGCTATATACTTAAATCTAAATATTTTGGGGGGAGGATCCACAGATAAATTAGAAGTGTTTGTCTCTCTTAGTCCAGGGTATCTCACTCATAATATTTTCCAATTATATACATTTACTTATAAATTTTGTGATTTTATTTTTCTTTACTATGGGAAGGCCACCACGAATAAAAGTAAGAAAGGGCTCTAGAAAGTGGGGTGGGATGGCACCCACACTATGAAGGAGGAATGGGAAAAATGGGAAGGGGAGATTTTAAATGTAGAGTGGACAGAGAGGGTAAAAGAGAGAGAGAGGGAAGAAAGACAATAATGCAAGGATGTTTGGAAAAGCCATAAAGTAACATTGTTTTATCAGCTTACTTAAAATGTGTACACACACACACACACACACACACACACACACCATATCCCCAATGGTACAATATTGGCACTTGTATCTTGATAGTAACCAAACTTAAGACCCTCTCAATAGGAGGGAATCAATGCCGTGTTCTGTAAATCTATCAATGAGACAATAGAGGAAAATCACTACTGATGTTTTCCTAAACCAATAAAACTTCTAACTATATTCCAAACACTCTTATACCCATAAATAGGTGTAGCTTTCATCCCTCGTCAAAGAAGTTTCATTTGCAGGAGATGGAGACACTCAGAGAGGTCTATAACTGACCAAAATGCAGAGAGAGTTAGTGAGCTGAGCCTAGGACCACCAGTCCTGATGGATACATCTGCAACACAACTCTTCCACCTGAGGCTCAGAGAGCATACAGAAGAGGGCTGGGGAGAATGTAAAAACCAAAGAACCAGGGCACCTGTGGAGGCATAGTGTCTTCTCAACAGGACAGGGAAGCTGCCCCCATGAAATTTTGCTGATATGGCTGCCTAAACAAGACTTACATAATGATAACAATCAACATGCCTTCCTGGATGGGGAAATTTCCCAAGGCCATACCTCTCAATAAAGACCTATAGAGAATCATGGCTCAAGAGACAGAGAGAATCAGTTTTCTCCTGGTACGAGCTCTCACATTAATAGATTAGTTAATTCCAAGTGGTCAGCCCAAAATACACATACATTCAAAAGACATTAAAAAGACTTGATAGTCTATACAGAGAAATATACATGTATATGTTATAATAATAATCAAAGAAGAGGTCATGAATTTTCGAGGGAGTAAGGGGAACAGGACAGAGGGCTAGAAATGACAGTACTCATTCACGAAATTCTAAAAGATATTAATTAAAAAATAAGTAAATTTTGGGGAAAATAACTAGGACTAAGTATATAACAAAACATTAACAAAAATTTGTAAATTTTTAAGAATTCATCCAATTGACTATTAATATATGCATATTTATGAATATTGTATTTGGTTTGGGGGAATTATGTCTTGAATACTTTTTATTTTATTTTACCTTATGTATAAAATATCAAAAGTACACATATTGAGTACCATGTAATGTTGTTCTAGAATTTTTAAATCAAGTTAAGCATATTATCTCCTTGTTTATTATTTCCTTGTGATGAAAAATTTAAAAATTTTTTCTTCCAGACTTTTAGAATATAGAGAATATCGTCACATATTGAATTTTATACTTGAATAAAGCAGCTGTCTAATGTGAAAACATTTTCCTTCCAAGGTTATTGTCTATTTAGAGCACAAAATATTAACAATGCATATTAGGCTCATGATGTATGCACAAATAAAAACTATGGCAATAATAGTACTAAGCAGAAGGCTTGGAGATGCAGGTATTCTGCAATGAAATTCTTATATTATTAGAAAAAAATCAGTATGTATTCACATGTAGATTGTGTAAATAAGGTGTACAGTGTACACACTGCAACAACCACTGTTAATTCAAAAGTAACCATGCAATAAAGACATTAGCATGAAGTGTTAAGGCATATTCAAATATCCAAGGACCAGACAGAAGAAACAAAAAGGACAATACAGAATAAATAGAGAACAAATGGTAACATGAAAAGCTTGAATCAATGGGTAAATAATTAAATACTACAAGAGAAAGACAGAAATTGACACTTAGGGTTGAAAACCAAACCTAATTAAATCATACCCAGAATAACTCTCTTTAGGCGGGAGGGGCACATGAGGGGATATGTCTTCAGTGTACAATGTATACATGAACAGAAGCTGGAACAATAAAAACAAGAATAAGCTTCCTTTTCAGTACAAAAGTATGCATCTATCTGTCTATCTGCAAAACAGATCCACAGCGAAGCACAGTGTGCACACTCTTAAAAGACAAAGTAGACTTGAGGGTGAGAAATATAGTTGGTGAGAAAATGAGGTATTTCATGATGACAAAAGGGTCAATTAGTGAAGAAAAAAGTCATCTCAAATGTGAATGGAAAACTCAGCACTTGCATAATTGCAGTTAGGTGTGTCTGCCTCATCACTCAGCAACTGACAGCCCAGAAAGTCGGGGGGGGGGGGCGGAGGGGAGCTTCTGAGGGTAAGCACAATTTGGGCTTATTGTGTAGTATGTACAAAAACAAAGTATGTGTACTTTTTAAATGTATATTTGAACCTGTAACAGGTGAGACCATGGCAACAGCTTTGATGAGCTAATCTGCATTAGCTGGAGTCAGGCTGCATCATCTGGTCCCAGCAGTTAAACCAAAAGTTAACAAAAACATTTCTCCACTCATATTAGTATTTAGAAAATAAATACTGGCTTTCAGATGATTATCTATGTTGGGGAAGGAATCATGGGAACGAGTAAAATATTTTGAGGTTAGCAAAATCATGGTAGATCACAAATGTGTGAACATTTAAGAAGCGTGTATGTGTGTGTGTGTGTGTGTGTGTGTGTGTGTGTGTGTGTGTGTGTGTGACTTATACCTGTATAAGTCAGAGAGAGGGCATTGAATTCCCTGAATCTGGAATTAAAAGGTAGGATAGCTGGACTCTACTGGAGATGCATTACCCAGGTTGTTACTGTGTTCTCATGGTGGAATCTAGACATCTGGGTTTGGGATGTTTCTAAGTCTAGATGCTGATCTCTGTGCTTGTCTTTTTTGAGTGGATATAAGACTACTTACTTCCTAAGATAAGGAACAAAATAAAAGTATTTTTGTAATTTTTATTTGACATTGTAGTGAAAGTTTTGAACAGAGCAATAAATCAAGAAAAAAAAGGACTGAAAAATGGGGCCTGGGAGAAAGGTTGTTTTCTTCCTTGGTTTCTGTTTCCTCTCTGGATTTTTGGAGAGTGTGATAGCTGTGTGTTGCCTGTTTTACTGGCCTGCTCAGCTGGTGTGTTCACAGGGAAATGACTGTTGGTGTTGGAGGCTAGAATGCAGAGATGGGTCATGGGAGGGAAGTTAGGAGGTCTGTGGAAACCACAGGAGATGTGGCAGGGGGCAAGAGATGCTGTAGCTGGTGATATGCTGTAGTGCTAGGGACAAGAAGGAGGGATTGGGTTTAGAGGAATAGAGGGGCAGGGGAAGATAATGTCTGTGGGCAGCCTACCTGGTTTTCTGGCTGGTGTGGCCAGTGCAAAATAAATAAATCTTTAAAAAAAGAAAATTATATGAATAATTCAGTAGGCTAAGTAAAAAAAAAAACCTCACCAATTTATGAAATTTTAAGTCAAAAAATATCTCAACAAACTTACACGGTAGCTTTTGTAAAAGGATCCATGAAAAACCTGCATCAAGTGACTGGAGGTACCAGTGTGCATTGATACCCAGGGATTACCTCCTCCATAGAGGAAGGGGAAGAAGGAATGGGGAGGGGCTTGTGAGAGGGGAACTGGGAGGAGAAGGGGTGGCACAATCAGGATGTAGAGTTCATAAATAAATAAGAAGAAAAAGAAAAGAAAAACCTGACTCAATTACCACTCATAGTCCTATAAGACTACTTACTTCCTAAGATAAGGAACAAAATAAAAGTATTTTTGTAATTTTTATTTGACATTGTAGTGAAAGTTTTGAACAGAGCAATAAATCAAGAAAAAAAGGACTGAAAAATGGGGCCTGGGAGAAAGGTTGTCTTAATTTAAAGATGTTATTCATGAGCAGAAAACTCTTAGAATTTACCGTTGCTAACATTTCTCAATGTTTAAGACCACTGGATTTAAGATAATTATACACAAACAAATGTTATTTCTATGTACTAGAAATAAGTAACAAAAAACAAATGTTGAAAATTCATATTGTTCACAATAACATCAAAATATGAGAAGTTTCAGTATATATTTAACACAATTTTAAAACTTTCCATTCTGGAAAACTTAGAACATTGTTGAAGGAAGGATCCAATAAATAGCAATGTACCTTAGAAATGGAGACACATTTGAACAAGCAAATCAATATTATTCTACAGATTTGTCTCTATTTTACTCAAATTTTCTACCAAGCTTTTATAAAAGCCATTTATAGTGTAATTCTAGTGTATATATGGATATTAACAGCTTGGATATTTGAATTACATTTGAGAAAGAATAAAGTTTTAGGACTTAGCAATACCTGACCGAGATCCGGTGAAAACCCACTTAAGAAAAGATAGTATGAATCAAACGTATAAAACCATAAACTAATGAAGTACAATAAATATGTAGAAATAATCCCCAAAACACACAGTCAGCTGATTTTGGCCAAGTTTCTATACTGTATCAAAAGCAGAAGATAATTTCTTCAAGAAGTGTTGTCCTCCTTCCTGTTTTTTTTTTTTTTTTTCTCTTCACAGTCATAATTCTTCTGAGGGTGGGGATTGTATCTTTTCCTTTTGCTCCCTCTTCAGTAAGGTACTGTACTGGGATCACATAAGACACGTAACAATTTAACACTGAATGCTGAATAAAGATATTGACATATAAGAGGAGGCTAGGGCAAACCAGAGATTTTGCATTCACTGTTTTGAGACAGAGATCTAGTGTTGCCAGTGCTACACACGGCAAAGTTTATCATCATGAATTCTCACAGTGTGTTTTCACCTGTGTTAGGGAGGGGCTGCTGAGTTGTGGTCAAACAATCCTGGCGTATGTATCATTAGAGTAAGTGAAACAGAAATAAACAGAATTTCCGTCAGTAAGGTCTCTGGTGTTAGGATGAGTGGACTGTGACAGGGCTGGAAAGTGTAAGAAAGATGACTTTTTTCTCTCGGCTATGTAATATTTGCAATAACTCTGTCACTGCACTCCTTAGCATTAAACACTATTTAGCAGAGAATGATAATGAACAATAAAGCAGGAGGCTTTTGTCTGTGCCACCTACAAGGTATGAATACCAAACAGGTGTCTCCTGGATCATTCTGGAATCTCTGTGGGGTGCACCTGGGAGAGAAACGAGGGGCAGTGGAACCGGTGCACTATACAGCGGTGCTGATAATCGGAGTTTTCTGGAACTCTTCCAATCTTGCTTTTAGAATGTCCCTGCCCTTGTATGGTTCTTCTTGTCCTACAGGCCCAGCACAAGGGCCTGACCGCAACAGCTGCTGAAGATTCCCTGCAGATGAAAATGAAAGTCAAACTTGCTTGCACATTCAAAAGGGATTATCAACAAAGTATGTGGGTTTCTTCCCTGGATCTTTGCAACAAATGTGTATGTTTCTTGAATAATAATGACTTTCCTCTCTTCCATCATGTCTTTCTGAGTAGAGCTCTGAGGCATTGGGTGTTTTCATTTGTCCACTTATGGAAAGGAGAAAGAAAAGAACATAAATATTTCCTAGAGAGATTGACCATCCATGTTTGGCCTGGGATTAGCTGTAAATCTTCTGGCATCCCATGATTCCCTTAGTCAAAGGCAGACAATGGGTCACACTCCTTCTCTCAGTGCCACATCTGCTCCTACCAAGTGCTAACCTACTAAGTGCAAACAGACCTTGGGTAAAAGGTCTTTAGTTGTTTTTAAACCTGTGTGATACAAATAGTAAATGCCTGTTAAGTAAAAGTGAGAAAGCATGTGCACAGACGTGTTTATGTGCACACATATGTCCAAAGCAAACCCAAACCAACAAATAAAAACAGAGCCCTTTCTTATTGTACAAATATAACCAGTTTGTACTGTCTAGCAATGTGATCACATTACACATGTGTGAATTTGTGGAGATGCATTGTTATGTACATACACACATCTGTACACACAGGCATGTAGGTATCTACTCTGTGCTTTGTGTTTTTTTTTCCATTAGAGTGAATCTTCATCAATGTTCTTCCATGCCTCTCATCATTTAAAATTTGCACCATGTGACACTGCCCAACTAGCTTATGTCTGTTCTGCCAGTCATTAATGTTGATGTGTTCAAGGTTTGCTTCGTCCAACAGCATAGGTACACAAGGTTTTTAGCCTTAAACATAGGACTGAAAATCAGTTCACATGATTGAGACTTGTACGAATATTTCTTCACGATTTCAGTGTACACAAGGTATATCCTTCCAAAATTACCAATAACTCAAGTTTGGTTTCTTTCCAACTCACCAACAAGAGCTTGAGTTTGGATGATTTATCTGGAAATCCAAGTAAGGAAAATAAGACAGGAGAAACCAGGAGTTGCTAGCATGGGACCTGGGGTTCAGTTCAAGAGGACTTCAATGAGACTAGAATACGATTCAACTGTATCAGAGAAGCCAGGCAGTTGGGGACTTAATTTCATCCCATAACAGTTTGAGAGTTACCAGTGACAAATTAATCACTGACCCCCGAAGACCAAGGAAACACCTGTGACCACAGAATGTTTATAAGTATTAACCTAGGGAGCCATTAGCACTTATGAGAACTGTTCAGAGTGACCCACAGGGTGGACCAAGAAACACCTGTGACCACAGGATATTCATATATATTGACCCAGGGAACCAATACCACTCACGGGAACTGTCTAGACTAACTTACAGCGGACCAAGGAGACTTTTGGTTTTTTGGTCTCATAGTACCTATTTTTCAGATATGTAGGTGGTCACCAAATCATCTGCTTCCCACCATTGTCCTTTCTTTTTTGCTCTCTGACACCTTAGCACAATTCTTTTGACAGCGTGAAACCTATAGTATACAAAAAGTTAGCCACTGCCATCTTTTCTCTGTCACAGTCTTCAAGCCATCATCTATCACTGGGTATCATCACTCACTTGAATATTTCAATCCCATTGCCTGTGATCCATCTGAAGTAACCTGGCAAAGCTCATTCCTTAGCTAAACCCACATTTTCTTCCACTCAGTCTATGTCTGCTCTCTTCTACATAGTCACTTCCTACCACAGTCTCTCAGCTTCTAATATCCAAACTTATCTTCACAGTCAGATGGTTATAATCACTTCCTGTTTCAAAACAAACCAACCAAAAAAAAAACCCACCCAAAAGACAAAAACAAAACAAAAACAAAACAACCACTCAGAAGAAAACTCTACAAGCTCTTCCAAAAGCAGCCACCCTCACCTATCAGTTGTAAATAGCACCTCAGTAAGGGGTGGAGCCTGGAGACCATTTATCCCACTTATGTGGGAATTTTGGCCTTTTTAACCTTACTCAGGTAACCACAGCTGCTGTGAGGTAATGAGTGCAATGGCCATGTCATGTCTTTAGACATCACTTCGTAGCATTCCTTTTCATCCTTCAACTCTTTCAAACTCTTTTGTCTCCTCTTTTATGATTCTGTGATGTTTGAGCCTTTGATGGTGGTGGTGGCATGATTTAGGAACCCTGTTTAGGGCTCAACACTCAGTCTCTTACTTTCAACACCTAAAACAGTGATCATCTTTTCATTGACTGCTATCCATTGCAAAAAAGAAGCTTCTCTTTCCACAGTTTAGATCAGCGCCAGTCTATGGGTATACACATAAGTATTTAGACAGCACTTTGACAACATGAACATTTAGTAGAATAATAACGCCAGGGTCTTCGCTAAGGCCTATGACCAGACATGGCATTCCTTCTTGTGGAGCAGGACTCCAAAGCACGTAGAGAGTGATTAGTTATAATAGTGATGCCACTATGATATCTGTAGGCACATTTTGTCTGCCAGATCAGCATTGTAACATACAGGGTCCAGCACTGGGTATGGCCATTGATATGTTTTCTCCCCCGAGGAGCTTGAATAGAACCTCTTACCACTATGAAAAGACTAGTCAGTGGGGAGGAAGTTTTCCAGTCATACAGAGATGAACTTCTTTATATCATATAGCCAAAGAATGTATGGTGTCTTCAGCAATAGCATCTTACCATATAGTTCTGGTGTATATATAACCAAGAACAATGACAATAGACTATGTTCTATTGGATAACTCTAGAAGACTCCCTAACCAGAACTCATGCATTTCAATTTTCATGTGATAACCCATGTCTCTTGGAATACTTCTTTAAAGTGTTGTAAAATTAGCTCACTGACTAGTGGATTTTCATTAAGTCTTCTTCGTACAGCCTCAATTTTGCTTGACTCAACCACTATCCCCTTCTGTCCTCCATTCCCCTATCCCACGCTGGCTTAATCTTTTAACTTTTATATTTTCATTTCACCTGTACTCTATTATCCCTCGAACTGTTTCGTTTTTAAACTGAGTCGTGAGTTTGTGGGCTGGCTTTCCTATAAACCAACCTGTGGTGCTCCCTACACTCCTGCATGCTTTCATTCCTCTCTCATCTTCTTGCCTTATTTATTTGTTATCTTTTATACCAGTACTGTTCAAAATAGGCCTACGTGCCATTCTTCCTCATGGAATTCTCTTCCTCGTGTTGTTCTCTAGACTGTTGCCTATGAAGCTTCCATCACCACTCCCTCAAACTCTGCTTATAAATTCCAACAAAGATGTCTACGTACTTAATGACCTCTCCCTTCTTGATCTTGACCGCTGGCTACATTCGAGTCAGTTCATCATTCCTTCCCTCAGTGTGTATATTTTCCTCTGTTGACTTCAGAGACATTGGGATTTTCTGATGAATCTCTAACAACTTAAGTGGAAGCTTGGAGATTCCCTAGGCTCGGCTTTGTATCACAATAACTCTCTATTTCAACTCAGTTCCCATATCTACTCGTACAAGTTGCATTTATGAGGTTGATGGCTTTTAGTACCATATTTCTGCTGCCAAACTCTAACTTATATCTTTGGTCTAAACCTTTTCTTAATATCTGGAATCATATGTCCAACTTGTATTCACAAATTCTCCTTCAATGAAAAAGATATATAAGATCTGAGGACTCAAGCTGGAACCCTCAGTCTCCTTACCCAAACCTGTTGAGACTTTATCATCCCCATCTAAGCAAATGACTCCATCCTGTCCACTTCTCAGTGCAAAGTCTGAAGCATTCATATCCTTATGTTTTTCTCCTGTACTATATCAGATCCAATAATGTACCTTATAAGCTCCAACCCGAAATTATGTACAAAGTCAGCACCTAGCTTGCCTAGGCTACTCTGATTTCTTACTACCTCCAAGGCCAGTTTTTACTTTTGACTTCTCCTCTCATGAAGTTTGATCATCAGTACTAGGTCCCAAGTGTTTCTTTAAAGATTTTTTCATAGATATAGATATAGATATAGATATTTTATTTAGTTATATTTCAAATGTTATCCCCTTTCCTTGTTTCCCCTTCAGAAACCCCCTATCCCATCTCCCTCCCCCTGGTTTTATGAGGGCACTCCCCCATCCACTCCTGCCTCCGTGCCCTCTCATTCCCCTACACTGGGGCATTGAGCCTTCACAGGACCAAGGGCCTTTCCTCCCATTGATGCTGGACAATGCCATCCTCTGCTACGTATGCAGCTGTAACCATGGGTCCCTTCATGTCCCTCCATGGTTGGTGGTTTAGTCCCTGGGAGCTCTGGAAGGTCTGGTTGGTTGATATTGTTGTTCTTCCTATGGGGTTGCAAACTCCTTCAGCTCCTTCAGTCCTTTCTCTAATTCCTCCATTGGGGACCCCTTGCTCAGTCCAATGGTTGGCTGTGAGCATCTGCTTCCATATTTGTCAGGCTCTGACAGAGCTTCTCAGAAGACAGCTATATCAGGCTCCTGTTAGTAAGCGCTTCTTGGCATCTGCAATAGTATCTGGATTTGGTGGCTGCATATGGGATGGATCCCCAGGTGAAGCAGTCTCTGGATGGCCTTTCCTTCAGTCTCTGCTCCATACTTTGAAGTTGGATGAATTACTCTTCATTTAGAACCCCCTGGAACTTCAGAACTCAATGGTAGAAGACTGCAGGATTTACCTGGTTCTAACCACATAATCTTAATTTTTTTTTTACCTCATTGTCCAATTGGGCTTTATCTCTGCTGATACATATATATCTTACTAGCTTATCTGCTAAGCAATTTCTTGCAATTCTACCTTCTGGATCTTTCCTGACTACCTTATTTAAAACTGTGATCTCCACATTCCATGTCTTTCCATTCCTATCTGTTTGAGCCTCATTTTGTTTCATCATTTTGTTTTTGTTTTCCTGTCCTGTTTTACCATCAACCTATGATATAATGTTTGTAGATAGAATTCATTTATATTTTATTACTATTTTTCTTTTCATTGTTGGATGTAAGTTTTATTTTATTTTTAAGAATAAAATAAAACTTTGTTTTTAGGAGCTAATTCTTCTCCCAAAGAAGTTACCAGTACCTAAAAGACTGCACTACTTATTCCTCCTACATTTCCCTTCCCATTTATTTCCCTCAGATATTTCCACATTTGTTTTCTGTTTTCTTTATGTGTTTTGCTACCAATATCAATCATTCACTTGAGATGTGTGATTGATTATGTGCATGCACTGGTCTCCAGTGTCAAACATGTCCAAACTCCCTCCTTCCCTTCCTTTCTCTTTCTTTTTTCCCTTCCCCTCCCCCTTCTTCCCTTTCCGGCCATCCCTGTCCCACTCTTTCTCTTTCTCTCTCTCTCTCTCTCTCTCTCTCTCTCTCTCTCTCTCTCTCTCTCTCTCTTTCTCTTTCTCTCTGTCTCTTTCTTTCTCTCTCTTTCTCTCCTTCTCTCTCTCCCCCTCTCCCTCCCCCTCCCCCTCCCCCTCCCCCTCCCCCTCTCCCTCCCCCTCTCCCCCTCCCCCTCCCCTCCCCCTCCCCCTCCCCCTCCCTCTCCCTCTCCCTCTCCCTCGATTTCGCTTTCTCTTTCTCTTTCCTTTCCTTTCCTTTCCTTCCTTTATGGTATAAATGGCCACATATAACTAATACGAAAGACCGAGCCAGCAAGATGGCTCAGCAGGTAAAGCCACTAAGCCTGATGACCAGAGATTAGTCTCAGGACCTATATAAAAGTGAGAGGAGATATTCACAAAATTGTCCTCTGAACTTCACATGCACATGTGTGACACACACAATAGGGAAAGGAATGTAATACAAAGTATATTTTTAAAAGACTATCAGACTTCAAAGATACTTTCCCAGGAGCTTGGAATTTAATTATAAAACTAAAATACCATCTGATATGGGACAGAAGAGTCTCTGATCTGGTGTCATAAATATGTAGGAATGGATGTCTTAATTATTACAGACTTAGAGGAAAGTCTTTCGGGAGAGGTAAGAATTCTAACCCTGAAGCTTAGGTAAGTATATTGTTTAGGGCAATTAATGTTACTTTGGCCACACACAACCCCCAGATAATACAGTTAAACACAGTGAGTGTTTGTTGTTTATATTAGCTTGCTGATGACAACTGAGGTTTTTTTCTGGTCATTGCATCTCACACCTGGCCATCATGATCTTGTCAGTGTGCCTGTAATACCCTTTCTGCAGATTACTAGCCAGAAGTAGAGAAAGCTTCTTTTAGGCAATGTTATGTTCAGGTCCAGAAGCCACAGTTGTCTCTGCTATGTACCATCAGTGGAACCTAGACAGCAGGACTCACTTACCTACAGGAAGGTTGGTTATTTGGTGAAAATGAGGGGTCTCTGCTGGGGGTATATGCAGACAGAAGTAGAGGGCTGTTCAGCAAACAAGTTAGTGGCAGCCAAGGCAGAGAGCCAGGAGGAACAGATGGTTCAGGAAGGAGCAGCAGAGAAGCCAGGCTGTGGGAGCTGAGTGGGGATTGCAGAATGACTGTGCCTGACTCCACAATGGTATTTCTATTAGAAGACTACATGGTTAATGAAGAAAACTTGGGCATATCCTAAAGGCTCATCAAGTATGTAAAATTACTCATCGTCTGCTGAAGAGAGAAATCATTCTATTGGTTGCTCTTAGCTTCCTTGAGAATATTTATGATTCATGAATTTTAAATTTATGGTCAGATTAGACATAATATTTTAAAAATATTTATGTATTTATTTTTATGTGTATGTGCTTGTAGGCTTGTAGGAGTTTATGTATACTTCATGTGTTCAGGTGCCTGTTTACTTCAGAAGAGGTCAACAGACTCCCTGAAACTAGAGTCATAGGTGGTTATGAACCATCAAGTAGGTTCTAAGAACTGAACACAAGTCCTGTGCAAGAGAAGCAAATGCTCTTAAAATATTATTAGCGGATTGTATCTCCGGTCTTCTCATAATATTTTTATCATGTACAATCTTTACCATACTAGTAAAGATATTGTGTCTTTACCTATACTAGTAAATCTACCAAAGAACTAGAACTTAAAGCCATATTTATGCAGTTATTATTTCAGTAATTATTTACCAAACATCTACTAGTGCACATATCATAATCAACTCTCATTCATAGTGAAGAAGCACATTCCGATACTCAAATAGCTAATATTCTAGTTGGAAAATTGAATAATAAACAAGTAAACATGTAAATTAATACACATTTTTAGATGGAGTTAGAGGTGAGGATGAATAATTGAGGAATGGGTGTTTAGCTTAGATAGCTTCAAAGAAGGGAACCTTATCCAGGAACTTGACTTGTTCTCAGTCTGTGAGGCACGGGGGAAGGAGTATTTTAGACAGAGGAATCAGAGACATGAGCCTCATTATTACCTGATGAACCAGAACTTTCCTGAGACTGGCATGGAAATGTATAGCTCTGTTAAGAAGACAAAAACATCTATAAATCAGACAAACAGGTGTGCTTGGGATTACAAATTCATTAATGAGGCAGTGGACCTTTGAGAGCGAGAGACTGCATTGCAGCAGTGGTCATAAATAGATTTGTTTACAAGGAGGACTATGACCTTAGAGCTGACACGATGGCACAGTGTGTCTTTTGAGATTACGATGAGTGCAATGCTGACTCTAATGGGCTTCAGGCAAAGATCATAAAGGAAACTTCATGCTTACCCTTTTCTCTCAGATCTCTGCGTCTCATAGGAGAGTGTTACTTAAGAATATTTCTGCTATGAAAAAAAGTAAGACAAAAGAAATTTCCAGAGATAAACTTAGAGAAGTGCTGCATAGCTACAAATATAAGCAGTAGTTACTTTCTTTTGGTTCCTTTATCTTCTGTAGGTCCTTCCTCTATTTTTTTTCCTATGGTCTGGTGTCTTTTCTCATATGAGCATGGCCTTGTCTTCTCTATTATTGGGCTTTATACAACTACTCTGAGGAGATCTCTTCTGTCTCAAACATCCTGCAGACTACAAAGCTACCAAGAAGTAATAACTTATTCTGTGTTTTGATGACATTATACCAAATCAAAAAAAGAAAAAAAGAAAAGAAAAAAGAAAAGAAAAAAAGAAAGAAACCCAAAGCAAAGCCTTATTTCATCATCTCTGTAAATACAAAGAATTGTCACATAGAACTACGTTATCCAAAGAGAAGATGTCAGTGTGTGTTAAACAGGCTCCGTGACAAAGTTGTAGTTTACGTCTCAGACTGACCAGACCCAGATTTCACTCACACAAACTTCTGGATACCTGGTGGTGTTGTATTAAGTCTCTTTATTTTCAGACTATAGTGCTTTTATAGCAAATGAGAGTCCTTCTTACTCTGAGAAAGGTTTTGATTGGCAGTGCTGTTCATCCCCCCTGGTTTGAAAGCAAGGCATCCAGAAAGAATAGAGACATGAGATTCTTCTTTAAACTGAGGCCTTCTGCAGAGAAAACAGAAAAAGTGATATCAACTTGAGAACAACTTCGTTCTAGTTCACATCTATTAAACTTTTACTCCATGCTAAGAAATGAACTAAATATTTTACACAGACCAATTTGTTTAACAAGAGAAGCAATATAAATTTTTTCTTGCACAATAGGAAACTGAGGCTTGGGAAAGCCATTTGTTTGATGCCCCACAGTTGGCAAAGCTCAGAGGCATAATTCAGTTTCATGCAGCTGATTCCACAGTCCGAGTCTGAACCACTTGCTCATGCATGGTAGCTATCTCTCCTCTCCAGAAGCCCTCCAGGGGAAGCACTGTGATTTCTACTTTATGAGGAAGGAAACTCAAGTAGGCAAGTTTAATGTTTAGGAGCTCAAGAAACTGCTCCATTGGTTAAGTGCCTGCCATAGAAACATGAGGAACTATGTTTGGATCCCCCACATCCACATCCCACAAGCCATGTAGGGCCAGACATGGCAGCTGAAACCCCAGTGCTGGGGACAGAAAGATAGGAAAGTCCCAGGGAGGTGGAGTTTGGCTAGCCTGCCTCTACAAAACACTAGGCTTCATGTTGAGCGAGTCTCTGTCTCAAGTCATAAGATAGTGTTGATTGAAGAAGATACCCAAGAATGAGCTCTGGCCTCATGCATGCTCATATGTGGACCCACATGAACAGGCACATAGACTAAAACCTACTGTCTCTGAACAGAGTTAAAACACCATTAAATATTTAAGGGTAGCTTTGGCATTTCTACTGAGGCTCCTTGAGTACAACATGCTTCTTTCCATCCTTGGAAAGAGGAGTTTTGGAATATGGTCCATGAATGAAGCCTGTGTGTGGAGATTTCTGAGGCCTTGTAAGAAAACTTCAAATAGCTTCTGGTCTGGGCCAGAGCACTGAGCAGATCTTGGGTGGCAGCTCTGCCCCCAGTCTCTAAGAATCCAGAGGAATCAGAGGAATCGGGGACCCCAGGTGCTCTAACTCAGGCAGTATCTTAGGTAAGCAGACAGCAAGGCCTGCCACAAACAGGGAGTAACTGGGACCCACAAGGACCCAGGAAGTCACTCCCAGCCCAGAGCACTGGTTCCCTTTGGTCTGGACCAGAGCACTGAGCAGATCTTGGGCGGCAGCTCTGCCCCCAATCTCTAAGAACCCAGAGGAAACGGGCTCCCAGAGCTCTAACCTGGGCAGCATCCTGTCTGCCCTTGAGCACTGAGCAGATTTTGGGCCCTAGCGCTTACCCCAGTAGTAACACCCACCCCACAAAGTTCTCATTCAACCAAGATAATAGGAAAGACAGGCTCCAGTCAGGGACAGGGCAGGTAGCACTGAGGAGATACAGATGGCAAAAGGCAAGTACAAGAACATAAGCATCAGTAACCTAGGGTACTTGGCATCATTAGAACCTAGTTCTCCCACACTAGAAAGTCATGAATTCCCCATATCACCAGGAAAGCAAGATTCAGATTTAAAATCACTTCTAATGATGATGACAGAGGACTTTAAGAAGGACATAAATAACACTCTCAAAGAATTTGAGGAGAACACAGGTAAACAGGTAGAAGCCCTTAAAGAGGAAACACAAAAATCCCTTAAAGAATTACAAGAGAACACAACCAAACAGGTGAAGGAATTGAACAAAACCATCCAGGACATAAAAATGGAAGTAGAAACAATCAAGAAATCACAAAGGGAGACTACGCTGGAGAAATACAGCATACAAAAAAACAGAATACAAGAGATAGAAGAGAGAATCTCAGGTGCAGAAGATATCATAGAAAATATCAATACAACTGTCAAAGAAAATGCAAAACTCAAAAAGTTCTTAACACAAAATATCCAGGAAATCCAGGACACAATGAGGAGACCAAACCTAAGGATAATAGGTATAGATGAGAGGGAAGATTCCCAACTTAAAGGGCCAGTAAATATCTTCAACGAAATTATAGAAGAAAACTTCCCTAATCTAAAGAAAGAGATGCCCATAAACATACAAGAAGCCTATAGAACGCCAAATAGACTAGACCAGAAAAGAAATATCTCCCGTCACATAATAATCAAAACACCAAGTGCACAAAACAAAGAAAGAATATTAAATGCAGTAAGGGAGAAAGGCCAAGTAACATATAAAGGCAGACTTATCAGAATTACACCAGACTTCTCACCAGATACTATAAAAGCTAGAAGATGCTGGACAGATGTCATACAGACCCTAAGAGAACACAAATGCCAGCCCAGGCTACTATACCCAGCAAAACTCTCAATTACCATAGATGGAAAAATCAAGATATTCCACGACAAAACCAAATTTACACAATATCTTTCCACAAACCCAGCATTACAAAGGATAATAGCAGGAAAGCTCCACTACAAGGAGGGAAATTCTACCCTAGAAAGAGCAAGAAAGTAACCCTCTTCTAACAAATCCAAAAAAAGATAGCCACACAAAGATAACTTCACCTCTAATAACAAAAATAACAGGAGACAGCAATCACTGTTCCTTAATATCTCTTAATATCAATGTTTCCCAATTAAAAGACATAGGCTAATGGACTGGATACATAAACAAGACCCAGCATTTTGCTGCATACAGGAAACGCACTCAGTGCAAAGACAGGCTCTACCTTAGAGTAAAAGGCTGGAAAACAATTTTTCAAGCAAATGGTCCTAAGAAACAAGCTGGAGCAGCCATTCTAAAATCTCCAGCCTGAGAACACAAAGTGGGGGGTGCATGGCTCCACTTGTATAGGTAATTGAGGGTGGCTGTGCCAGGCATCAGTGGAAGTGGACAGCCTTGGTACCTTAAAGTTTGGATTCCCTAGTGTTGGGGAATTTCAAGAGCAGGGAGGTGGAAATGAGAGGATGGTGGAAGTATACCCTCATAGTAATTGGAGGGGGGGGAATGGGGTAAGGGGTTAGGCACCAGTGGAAGTGGAGGGCCTAAGTGCCCAAAAGTTTGGATTCCCTGATGTTGGGAAATTTGAGAGCAGAAAGGAAAAAATGGGAGGATGGTGAAAGCACACCCTCATAGAAACCCCCAGAATTATATGGATGAGACATGACAGAGGCAGGCTGCCAGAAGACTAGATTTCAGAATTCAAACAATTATCTAGATACTAAAATTTGTTTTGAGAATTGTATAGTGCAGAATACATAGCCTTGGTGTATCTACTCATCAGGCAAGCTGAGCAGACCTGCTCGAATCTCTGATGTCCTGGAATTCCAGCTGGTTGCAGTGAAGACACAGTGTCAGAGGCTTATCAATTTACTCTTCCCCCAACCCCTCTTCTAATATCTCAACATCCATAATCAGCTTGAAGAAGTTAATGAAGAGTTGGCGCTCCTATTCCCTGGGCTTGGGGAATGAAGTGGTTAATATTGGGCCATCTTTTTAGGGAAAAGTAGTGGTTTTGGTGTAACAGGGAGGATTAGCTGGGATTTATTGCATAGCCATAACCTACTGGTAGAAATTTGTATAATTGTTATTAAGATGAAGTTATAATTTCTTAAATGGTACAAAATTTACTTTATTACAAATTTAAGGTTTTCATTGGTACAAGCTTCTTATTAATATAAAAGTGAGATGAATATTTTTACTATCATAGGCATTGTGCCTGTATAACACATTTAGGAATACAAGGCTTAGACCCAGTCCTTCTTTAACTTTCTTAACTTATTTGAGATGGTTAGCCTGTGAGTTAAGGGCCTATAGCAAATTCATGGCTTTGAGTTTGTTGTTAGGGTGTTTTCTATATTTTATTTAGAAGTAGCTGAGAGGAGTTAACAGACAATAGTCCAGATTGCCTTACATAAATAGTTGGTTTTCAAAACATCAGAAATTCACAAAATTGACGTTACAAACATTTCTATATTAATGTTCATTTTGATTAGAGACCTGTCTGCTCCTGACAGCTTCTTGTCTTGGATTCTAAGAAAACTTATAGTCTCATAGCCAATCCTTGCTATTTACTTTGGGAGAAAAGATTTGAGAGGGTGGTTTTCAGCTGACATTCATTCTAAAGCCAAAAAAAAAAAAAAAAAAAAAAAAAAAAGCCAGGTTCAGAACTAAATCTTTTATTTAGGAGAGATGACAGAGGTTCTGCTTAGTCAACAAAATGATGGACTGGGTATTAGGTCTATCTTGCACCTTACTGACATAAATTGGTATAGTTGTGCCCTAACTGTATTTTGAGAGAAAAGTTTTAACAGGAAAGGTGATATGTAGGAGGAGCTAAGGTGGGAGTAGTAAGGAGAGGAGGAGTAAGGAGAGGAGGAGGAGAAGGAAGGAGGAGGAGGAGGAGAAGGAGAGGAGGAGCTAGGTGATGAGAGAGAAAGAGAGAAGGGAGTCATACATGGAGGCAGATGTTCACATGTCTCTGCCAGTCAAAGATAGTTGATATATCTAGGTTGGGTATTGGGTTACACTTCTGATTGATATTGAGCATTACCAAATTTATATAGCCATTGGTTAACATTATAAAAATTGTATAAAAGCAAAAAGAAGAAGGGGGTATGGGATAGGGGTTTTCTAGGGAGGGGAAATGGGGAAAGGGGATGGCATCTGAAATGTAAATAAAACATCCTATTTAAAAAAAATACAAAACGAAAAAAAAAATAAAAGAAAACTTCAAATAAACAAGACAAGAGTCTTGTAATCTCTGTTTCTCCATAACATGGGTTGTTTTTGGAATGTGCTTTCACACCCCTTCCAGGTATAGCAAGTTTACCTCAGGTTATTCATTATAACTAGCTATTATTTGTTTATATGGATCTATGGAAAAACATCTCTTTGCCACATGTGGCCTATCCTTGTGATTGTAAAGGTCACTCAAGTGGCTCTTCATAACCCTCAGAGTATAAGTTGTCTGATGTTCTGAATGAAGTTAGCTATTGCATGAGACATTAGTCCACCTAATTTTTAGGTTGGCTCCCCAGGTTCATGCTGCCAACTAGAATGGTAAACAAGAGGCATCACCACAATCAGGGACCTGAGTCAGTTATGAGATAAGAGGGTGGGGACCCTTATGGAAGGTGAGTCTGCATAGTAGGCAGAAACTAGGAAGGCTTTTCATTATGCCAAGCTTGTGCAGAATTGCTTAAAAAAGGAGGAGCATAAGTGTCTAAACCACAACTTGTAGATTGATTATTTGTTTATGATTATAATCTCCAGTTTCCAGAATAAGGGACTTTAGATAAAGAATAGAGCAGAGTCTGTAAGAATATGGAAAAGGCATATAACAAGGGGGGATCCCCTGGGTCCCTTGTGCATTAGGTTGGACTGTTCTCAATGTGCTTAAGGAACATAAGAAGGATATTAATCATGAGTAAGAGAGGGCTGATTTCTTGAATGAATATAAACTGGATAGTCAAACTTTAAAATTGAAAAAAGAGACAAAAGTAGATTTTTCCACACTACCACCAACCATGGCAGTGGCAGTAATTATGATCACTCCCCTAGCTCCTTTGCTGGAGTGGAGTCTCCAATCTATCTATCATCTATCTATCTATCTATCTATCTATCTATCTATCTATCTATCTATCTATCAATCATCTATCTCCTCCATTGTCTGAAAATGACCCTGCAGCACTGATGTGAGAGATTTGATAATCTATTTAATACTGACTCCTCTGCATTTTTTTGATGAGGACTTATGAGAGTCTATGACAAAGCTAAGTTTACAACCTAAGGGAGCTAGGGCGTGGCAGGGAAACAGAATTCGTATAGCAATTCCTCCCTCATGAGGTGCTCTTGGTGTTTCCAGTGAAATGTTAACAAAATCAAAATTTCTATATGCACTAACCAATCTGTTTAAAACTCTAGATGGTGAGATGACATTGGACAGTTCTCATATATTATCCCAAGAGGCAAGAAAAGAACTACAGCTCTTTGAATCTAGACTAAAAGAAGCATTTGTATATCATGGTATCCTACACTACTGTTAAACTTACTTATTGTCCCCACTTAATTATTTCCTGCAGGTTTTATAGCACAAGAGGCTTAACCTTGGGAATGTGTCTCTTTACACCATCAAGGCCATAAAATACTAACTGCTTGCGTTACTTATTTTGCTCAATTAGTAAATCAGGAGAGAATCTGATGTCAACAACTGTATGTATTTGATTCTTGTTTTATTATATTACCAGTAACTAACAATTGGTTTTTAAGAGCATTATAGAATTCTATGGATTTTCAAATTTCATGTGCACATTTTTATGGAAGGATAGAAAATCATTATCCAGCTGGTAAGCTATGGGATATTTTTTTTTCATATGAACTGAAATTGTGATTACAAACATTGTCTAATCTCTGATTCCACAGGCAGACACTTATTTTATGGATGGGTCACTTAATGGTAAAGGAGGGATGTGTGGTCCAGACAGTCATCTATCTATTAATACTTCCTTTTCCTCAGCCTAACAGGTGGAACTGGTTATTTTAATTCATCTATTACTGTTAATTCATACACCCTTAAATATTGTTTAGGTTCTTCTTTCTGTTATAAGATTATTTCCAGCAATAGACTCACACTCATAAACACTCTACACACTCTCTGGTTTTATTGCAAAAGGAAATAAGCAAGTTGATTGTCTTAGGCCTTTACTGCTGTGAACAGACATCATGACCAAGGCAACTCTTACAAAGGACAACATTTAATTGAGGCTGGCTTACAGGTTCAGAGGTTCAGTCCATTATCATCAAGGTGGGAGCATGGTAGTGTCCAGGCAGGCATGGTGCAGGAAGAGCTGAAAGTTCTACTCTTCATCTGAAAGCCACTAGGAGAAGACTGGCTTCCAGGAAGCTAGGATGAGGGTCTTATAGCCCACACCTACAGTGACACACTTCCTTTACCAAGGCCACATGTGGGGAGCCGACAGAAGGCGGCTATCATCCTTGCAGCCATCTTGAGCCATATATCCTGACAAGAGACTTGATGACAATAGCCTACAACAGCTGAGAACACTCTGATAACATCTTGTTTTAGATACCCAGGATTTTCCCTTGGGTACCTGAGACTTAAAGGTGTGTGACTTAAGGGCTTGACTTAGAGATCATACTTAGAGACAAGACCTAAGGGCATGATTAAAGGCGTGACCTAAAGGTGTGGCTTAGAAGTGAGACATATAAAAGGCAAGAGGCAGACAGAAGAAATTATTATCAAGTATTAGGCACTTGGAGTAGGCACTTGAGACTCAAGACAGGCAATTAGACATTAGACACTTGCACTCGGGACTAGACACTTAGAAGAAGTAACTTGGAACTGGGAAAGAGACTAGCAACTGGAACTAGGATTAGGACCTGAGACTTGGTACTTGGAACTAGGGACTTGGAGAGAAGAAGAGAGACTGAAGAATAAATGGGATTGAATCACACTCTGTCTGGTCTCCATTCTTCACATCCATCCTCACTCTCTCTCTTGCTGAACCCCGACCCTCGGACTGGAGTAGCTTGGGGCAGTGTAGGCTATAACAATTTAGCCCCCAAGGCTTTTGGCAGTGTGGGTTGCAACATTGACAGAGTGGTCCGCAACATTTTTGACACCCACGTGGGGCAGCTGGGTTCTCAACAGCCACACCTCTAAATAGTGTCACTCCCTGGGCCAAACATATTCAAACCACCAAACTGATGCATTAGCCTGTCCTATTTTTACTTCTCCATAAGGAAGTTGGGAAGGGGCATGCATCTGTTATTGCAGATAGATCTCCTAAAATATCATGGAATCCTTTTTGTTTCTCCAGTCCTGGGCTATTAATGACAGTGGTGGAAGGCAAGGAAACAGAGGAAGTCACCCAAAAGATAGCAAACATCCAGATCAAAGACAAAAAGATAGAGGCCGAATCATCAGAAGTCAAGTGTGTCTACCTGGGGCCAAGTTAAGGCCCTATGCACTTTACTAATCACTTTGTATTTATAACTGGACATTGGGACTGTAAGAAACTCATTTATTCATCTGGAAAAGGGACTGAGTTTAATTTTTCCTTGGAATTTAAATCACTTCCTATTTGCATATGACATCATAACACTTGTATTCCTATTAAAAGTGAATATAGACTTATGTTCTACAAGATACTAGAATTACTAATCATATGGGTCTCTTTTCAAGCTATTCTCTAGATTTTCTGATCATTATAATAATATAATTGTACTGGTCATAGTTTGGATCTCTGTTCTTGGTGGCAGAGTATTTCACACAATGCTTTTACTGTTCTAATATTATAATTTGCTTGCTTATATTATACTCATGCATTAAATGACAACTAGACGTATTTACAACATCTCAAATTGCAACCACTCTGGATATACTGGTATTAAAAGATTAAAGGGAAAGTGTGTTGGAATATGGTTCGTGAATGAAGCTGTGTGAGGAGATTTCCAAGACCTTGTGAGAAAACTCCAAGTAAACAATCTCTGTTTCTCCATCTTATGGATTGTTCTTGGAATGAGCTTTCATTCCCCTCCTATGTATAGCAGATAGGATTGTTTACTTCAGATTGTTCATTACAACTGTCTATTATTTGTTTATATGTCTCTATGGAAAAAAACATGTTTTTGCCATGTCAGCTTGTCTTTGTGACTGTAAACTTTACTCAGAGTGACTCTTCTTAACTCTCAGAATATAAATTGTCTGATGCTCTGAATAAAGTTGGCTATTGCATGAGACTTTAGTCTGCCTTAATTTTTGACCCTGCTCTCCCAGGTTCATACTACCAACTAGAGTGGTAACAGAGGAGCACTGTCCTTTCTATACTGTCACCTCCAAATTCCCTCCCGACAAGCTTTTATGTTGTTGGGTAGAGATTCTTTGGTAGTAGAATCCTGTTTATCTGTATCAATCACCAAGCTATAGGTCGTTTATTGATACTTTAATGCCAAGAGCTCAGAACTAAAAGCAATAGGTGTATAAAGTGAGGGTTTCTGCACCAAATGTATAAAAGTGAGAAAGTGATTGGTTTAAGTTATAGTTGACAGGACCGTTTCTACTGTAGATATGGCCAGAGGCATCTGGAAGAGTCCAGGGCAGGGAGAGAACATAATATACTGGACAAGGCCAGCCGACTGAACTGGGTCATGAGAAGAAAGCAAGAAGGGAAGAGGAAGAGAGAGAAAGAAAGAGAGAGAGAGAGAGAGAGAGAGAGAGAGAGAGAGAGAGAGAGAGAGAGAGAAAAGAGGACCAAGAAAGTCCATGGCTGAAATAGAGTACTATATGAATCAGAAGCTGGGAGAAAGGGAGTGAGCTGGAGGAGTTTAGGGTAGGAAGCAGGGTGAGAAAAGCTGAGAAGAGCCAGAGTATTGAGCGAGCCTGGAGACCAACTTGCACTTTTGTATGCTAACAGGTATCACAAATAGCCATTTGCCCCTAGTTCTTTTGGCTCTGACAATAGGAAGATAAAGAGGGGGCAGGCCTGCCCTCGTGGAGCAATGGTCTTAATTAGGAAGAAAAGAGAGAGTCTTGTGATAGAATAAATGGCATTATAAGTCGCAGTCAAAGGCAGGCATGATAAAGACTTGAACGGATGGCGTGAGTAGCGAGATCAGAAGGGATCCAGGAGCAGAGAGTCACTCTTCCCTCCCCATCATCAAAGCCTTCCTGATTCCTCAGAGGACTCTTTCCAACTTTCCTGGACACTTCCCTGTACCCCACCTAACATTCCTTACCTGCCCACATTTGTTAGAAACATTGGAGTATTAAAAACAGTCCAGCAAAGTAAGTAAAGTCAATTTTGTCTTTGGGTTTCTCTGTGAATGAAGCTCTGGTATTTAAAAAATGGGAGAGGTCACAGGCAGTAACAAAAAGCAACCAAGAGGTCAGAGTGGAGGCATAGCCGTTTCTCTACAGCACCTTCTTGCCCAGAGAGCTATTCTTTCCAGTCAGGAGGTGGTTGCCTTTCAGACACCCAACAGTATCCCCTGACACCTGTACCTGACTCTTCTAACCTGAACAGGCCTGAAGCTAGGTTTGTGGGATGAGATGAGGGAGGAAAGGTTTAAGAACATGAGATCACTAATGAGGAACCAAAAGAAATGCAAAAGATTTGAAGGAAAAATGCAGTGATACAACTGGGCAGCACAGGAAATTTGACCTGCCTCCCACTCTACCCCAACATCAAACCTAGTAGCAGTCTGTGACTGGGGTACCAGGGAGAGCATCGTAATTGTTTGTGGCTAGGGCATCAGGGGAAAGCATTATCATTGTCTGTAGATGGGTTAGCAGGAGAAAGCATCATCATTGTTTGACTATGGCTGGGGTAGCAGGGCAAGCATCATCACCTGGTCTGTGGATAGCAGGGGGAGGATCATCATTGTTTGTCTGTCCTGGGGTAACAGGGGAAGGATCATCACCTGGGCTGGGGCTGGGGCTGGGGCAGCAGGGGAAATCACCATTGTTTTATCTTTCATCCTCCAGTCAAATGTCAGACACAAATCCCATGGGACCAAAAGGTTAGGCTGTGGTAAAGGCCCTCTGTCTCCAATCAAAGGTGACAGAGAGAAGATAAATAGGCTTGATAACCTTGAGAAATTCCATTTCCTGAACAGCTTTCAGCATGTGTTTCATGAGGGTTGTCCAGAGTCACTTTCCTGTCCCTTTTGCTGTCACCTGATAAGGTCAAGGCATCTAGTTGCCAGAGACAATTCCCTGTGAAGAAACTACAAACCACCTTTGGCTGCAGTGTTAGACCTTAGAAATGCTCCCAAGAGCTTTTAGTTCCTCTCTCTGGGGCTTCCGGGTCTGTGACAAGGAACCCAGCTTTCAGGCATCACAGGATTGCTGGCCAAAGGAATACACACACGGTAATTCAGCTAGGCCTTTGCAGAGAGAAAAAAAAAAAAAAAAGCAGCAGGCAGGACCTAAGGCCACAGGCTAAGGTGTGGCTCCACGGAAGAGAGGAGGTTTACAAAGTGCAACTGCAAGGTCTTGCTTTATTGAGGTGGGTGGGTGAGGAGAGGAGGGAAAGGAGTTGGGGGAAGGGAGGGAGGGCATGGAGACTAATAAGCAGGGAGGAAGAAAAGAAAGGAGGAAGGAAGAAAAGGAAAAAAGAAATGGAGAAAGTGGAAGAAGGAAGGAAGGAAGGAAGGAAGGAAGGAAGGAAGGAAGGAAGGAAGGAAGGAAGGAAGGAAGCCAGACAAGGGAAAGAGGGAGGAGAGAACCTATAGTCACATCAAGTAAAGGGAGGAGGATTTGGCTCTTAGATTCTGAAGTAGGAGACTTGCTATTATCATTTAAGGTCACTGCCTTTTGGACGAGCTATCTCCCTACAGCGTTGACAACATTATTCACGCATCAGCATGTGTATTGTGACATCTAAAGGGCTTCCTGCTTGAGAACACCAAGATCATAGCAAACATTAAAACATAGTTCCCGAATCTGTGTCCCCATTGTCGAAGGTGTTTGTGGGATGGGGCAGGCCAAGGAGAATGAGCAGAGAACCCAAGTTGTGGCTTCTGGAGAGTTGTGCACAGGCTTCTCATTTTGCTGCCAAGTTTGAACTTTCATGGGGCCCATTGCACCAAACCTGATTTTTAAAAGTGCGTGCTATGCATCTAACAGTTGCTCATTAAAGGTTATAGAGGAGACTGAGGGATGGATGAGTGACAGACTTACTTCAGGCCTGGTAGTTATTTTCCCCAAGAGGTGGCTAATCAACCATAGCAGGTTATGTCTACTGACCATGGGGGTGACCCTGTCCAACCATGACAGCAGCAAACTGCCTGGAAGTACGTCAGCCTGAAACTCATTTCCATCTGAGTCTTCGCACAGGCTGTGAGCTCTGCATTTTTCACAGTCCCGTCCTCTCCTGCTCCTGCCTGAGCCGGCTGATGCTGGTTCGATGTGGAATCTCTCTGGCTGTAAGATTACTGATGACTGACAGCCCTTCCCTGAGAACACTGGGTCTGGCTGTAGCTTGGCTGTGCATGGATGGCTCCCGATGACAGGATTAAGCACTGACATTTCTCCAGGGACGGCCCATGTTCAGGATGTGTGTCTGAGATACTGTCAGACATGGCAGCCAAGGGATGGCATGTGGGAGTGAAGCCTCCTGAGAATGGACAGGATCACAGAGACAAAGCACAGGGTCCACTCCTTCCTAGCTCTTGAGCTCCTCGTAGCTGAGGCATGCCTCCAACCCTTGGCTGTCTGACCAAGATGTTGGAAGGAAGTGAAAGATTCTGTCTTCACCTGCTTTACTTGAATGGTGCTTGTCCTGTAATTAAACATGGTGTACCCTAAAAGCCAGCTGGATGCCTTGTAGGCCTACAAAACCTACTGGTTTAGGTCCAGGGATTCAATTTTCTGACACCAGCACTTCACAAGAAATATAAAGAATACAAAACTAGGAAGGTGTGATGGCTATTCCTGGTTGTCAACTTGACTATATCTGGAATGAACTACAATCCGGAAATGGAGGGCACACCTATGATCCAGATCTTGAGGCACAGTGGCCATAAATAGCTTAGGCCCAGGCAACGTAGTATACAGCTTTAATCTCAGAAGACAGAGACAAAGAGATTTCTGAGTTCAAGGCCAGGCTGGGACCGAGCAAGTTCCGAATCCATTGTGGTGGTACATATCTTTAATCTGGGCCAGCACACTGTTGGAACCAACTTCTTCAGGATTCCAGCTCATATAGAAGGCCAGGAGAAACACCCACCTACTATTGAGAAACTACTAGATTCTTGGACTTCTCATTCACGGTTGCCTATTATTGTTCGGTCAGTTAGACTGCAGACTATAAGGTATTCCAATAAATTCCCTTAATGTATAGAGACATTCTTTAAGTTCTGTGATTCTAGAGAACCCTGACTAATATGGAAGGTAGCAATGTTTGCTGCTTTCAGAACCATGGATACATAGAGTTTTAGGTTACCAGTAGAAGCTGTGGCCCATTGAATTCGTAAGTGGGATAAAAACATAATTTCTTAACACTTGAAAGAGGGATTCAGGAAAAACATTCTAATCTCAGATTAGTCTTTGACAAAGCTAAGCAAGATGCAGATCTTGATTTTTTTCCTGCTTTTTAAGGGACAAGGGATTTATCCATTTCTCCATGATGACAGTCTTAAATTAGGTTAGTTAGACCTAGAGAAAAGGGCTGGGGCTTCTTTGTTGTGCCTGGAAGGAATGAATTAGGAGTCAAAAGGCAGCCTCTGGTATCAGCATCCCCCTGTCCACACACCCTGCATCTTCATTGCTGCTTTCCTAAATCCTTGTCATGGCCTGTAGCTTCTTACCTCCCCTAAGTAACTATTCCTCTTCATTTGCTAACTGGAGTAGTGATTTCTCAGAAGAAATGAAGTGAGGCCTTTCAAAGAAAGCTTCTGGTTCCAGTTACTATAGCTAATGACGAGAAACAACTGAAACAAGCCAATGCCTTTGCCTTAGATGAACATGAGTGGTTCCTGTCCCCTAGAACTCTGTCACCCTGATAAGCAGGTGGAAAGTAATTTCCTCACATCTGGGAAGGGCTGAGTTAGGCAAGTAGCCTGTCTCCATGCTGTGGGGTTCCCCACCATGCTGTGCTTAGCTATGGTTATTGATGGTCCTCTTCTTACCTTGGCCACCTTCCTGAAATCTTGAGGTGCCACACACAGAGATCTGGTGTGTCTTGCAGAAATCCTAGCATTTGTGCGAGACCATTGCCAGTGACTCCTATAGACAAATGGTCAGTGATTCCTGAAGACAAATGATCATTAACAATTGTACTATGGTAGAGGCAGCTCACTGTGATACTTCAGTTTGTAGAATGGGACACAGAAGCCAGAGAGCCAGGATGCACTCCTGAAATCAAAGGGATGATCAAGCTCCCAGACTGTTGGCTCTGGTCTGTCAGTTGCTTCCAGTTCTCCATGTTCCTACTCCAGGTTCCATGATAAAGCTGATGTTCCAAGTTCAGTTACTTGGGCAATCTTTTTTGTTTGTTTGTTTGTTTGTTTGTTTGTTTGTTTGTTTCGAGACAGGTTTCTCTGTGTAGCCCTGGCTGTCTTGAAACTCATTTTGTTGACCAGGCTGGCCTCGAACTCAGAAATCTGCCTTCCTCTGCCTCCCAAGTGCTGGGACTAAAGGTGTGTGTCACCACTGCCTGGCTGTCTTTGGGGAATCTTGCAACTCGTTTTTTTCTCTACCTTGTTTTCTATGATCTCTGTGCCTTCATCTACCTTGGCCTCTTCTCCCAACATCACTTTATCTTGTTCAGTTTGCTTTAGGAAGATGCACAGAAATTGGGAGGATAGAAAATAAACTAGTTTCCTTGCCATTGGAGCCTGAGGGAGGCCATTAAGAAGCAACTCATCCTGGAGATATCTCTAATGAGCCAGCTATAATTGTGGCTGAAATTTTAATATCAAAGGTTAGAGAATCATGGTTTCTGTTATACTTTCTTTTATTTGCAATTACCATTGGGAAGAGAACATATTAGGCCAGCTCAGGGCAGTACTCCTTAACCCAAGCTGCCCTTCACAGTGGTAAGCTATTGAAATGTACTATTCTAGACTCTAAGAATGCAAAAGGAAAAATAAAGTGAATGGCCTGGACAGAGAGGAGGCCAGCAGAAGCTAAATAATGTTTAGATGAGGGGTAGACTGAAATACCGAGGTAGAAGGGCTTCCCAGCTTGAGAATTCTAGTTGTAAAGTTTAGATTCAAGAAAAGCAGAAATGGATGTGTTATGTGTGGTAGGAAGCTGGGCAAATCTGAGGGCTCACTCTAAAAGGCCTAGACAATGGCTTTGAGACTAAGGAAGACTAGGGGATCAAGATTATAAAATTGGGGTTCATCAGGACTGGGTTAGAACTTTCAAATTACTTCCTTCCTTAACTTGGTTATGTGATTCTCCTCTGGCCTATGCCAAACCATAAAATGAAATGAGTGTCATTAATGTCGTGTTAACAGCTATGCTCTCCCATGTTGCAAGTCTACCTTGAGCAGTCTGTCCAGGCACAGCTAGCGGCCTTTTGCCTTCACCTTTCACCAAGAAGTAAGGCTCCGCATGATCTTCTCCCTCCCACCTGCCTCTCTTCTTCCTAAAGACCAACCCTTTTAAATCTTCAGATCAAGCAAATCTAAGCATTATTTTTAACCCTCACTTTACTAGAGAAGCAAAGCCCTAGGAACCTCAACCCTGTGTGGCACCCCTGCTTTGCCCTTTCTCTCTTTCTCTGACTCATCCCCCAAGCCTAGAAGCTTGGACTCACTTGATAGTAAATGATAGCAAATCAGGAGCCTCCCGCTGCTCATAATGATAACACTTCCTGTAATTTGCATGATAAAATCCAACTGATTTCAGATAGCATTTGTCAGGACAGATAGGTGACACTGCAGCTGGCTCCATGAGGGGAATAAATTACCACCTCAAATTCCAGGCCAGAGTAGTCATGGATTTGGATTGGCTGACATTCAGCCCTAAACAAAAGCACAAAGTCTTGTCTAATGGAGCAGTGAAAAAGAATATCTAGGAAATATTAACAAGTTTCGCATGGTAATTTATGCAAATACACGCCATAACTCAGCTGAAGAGGTTCAGCCTGTACCTAGAGAAAGGAACAGATACCTCATTACATCGTGGAGGAGTGGGCTTCCATACAAATTAGCATTGGAGAGACCCAGGGTGGCAATTAGTCCTCAGACCACCTGCACCAGAGTCACTACAGGGTGCCCATTCAGTGCAAGCTTCCTGGCCCTCATAGAGATCCTGAGTAAGAAGCCCTTAGAACAGGACCAGAGAGCCTGAATTTTAATGTAGATTTGGTTTTTTTCCCCCAGGTTAGTGTTTAATCTAGGGTGAGTTAGTTTTTCTGAGCCAGTACCCATCACAATCAGTCCCAGCTGCATCTAGAGGCATATTCAGCAATCATTGTCCTCATTGTGCAAACTGAAGAAGTCATGCTTTTATTAACCAAACTGGAGAAGTCATGCTTTTGTTAACCACAAGCTTATTTATAAGGTGAAGGATAGACTGAATTGCTTTGTAGGTGTTTCAGGCCAGAATTCCTTTTTGAAACATGAACCAGTTCTACAGGTCAGAAAAACCATACATGCAAGTGGATAGACGAAAAGCTGTCCCAGATGGACAACACATTCATGGCTCCCTGGAATTCAGTTGCCTTTGGGAATAAAGTAGGGAGTACTCTTCACTTCCATGTCTGTATCTCCACACCAGCTCTTTTCATCTGGACCTATGCTTTTTCTATTGCCACTACTAAGGTGTGTGTCTAGACCCAATTCCCTTTCTTTCCATTGGCTTTTAATGGGTTTCAACAGAAACCCGTTTCCATTAGGGTTTCCAAGTCCAAAGACTTCTACTTTCAGTTAATTTATTTTTCATTAGAAGACTGGCCATATTTTCTACTCAGTGGTGTCATTTCCATCTAATAATTTGTATAGCTTGTACAATACAGCCCAACACTGACAAAGGTACCTTTCTATCATCAGTTCTTAATAAACAGCTACTAAATAGAAACCCACTGAACAATTTCTTCTTAGAATAAGGATGGGATGGCACAATAGAGAACGGCAGCAAAATGTCATAATAACTCTACACATAAAACTGATATCTACTTGTCCAAACAGTAGGCTTTTCTGATTTCACGTTTGTTTCTTCCAAGGATGATTTGTATTGATTGGCCATTTGACAGGGTCTAGAATTAACTAGGAGACAAACCTCTGGGCACATGTCTGTAAGATGTTTGTTAAATTAAGTTAATTGAGGTGGAAAGACTCATCCTAAATAGGGTTACATTACTGTGTGGGCCAAGGTTCTAGGCAGAGTGAAAGGTAGAAAATTAACTGAGCGCCTGCATTCATCTCTCTCTGATCCTTGACTGTAGACACACTGTGACCACAACTCCTGCAAACACGACCTTCCTGCCACGATGGACTATAATTTGAAACCAAAATAAACCTTTTATTCCTTAAGTTGCCTTGGTCAGGTATTTTGCCAGACTGATGGGAAAGTAACTAATGTAACTAGTATTGATGGAGAGTTAGGAATACAAACATTTTATTTCAGGGATCTAGGCTTGGGTAAATTACATTTATGCAGCTACTTATGCCAAGGAGTTTCTAAGGGTGGGTTCCAGTATATACCAGGCTTGTCTTAGAGTAGACCCTATGACATGTTTCAGGCTTTGTTTCTTATGAAAGAATCCAATGAAAAATTAACCAAGTATTTCACCTAAGTAGTATTCCCTCTCCACGACTTCACTGTTTTTATCCATCTGAATGTGTTTCCTCATTTTCCTAAATGGTTAAAAGCAAGACTGAAACTTGTTTTCCTCAGATCTCATCGGAGCACCTGCTCTGCAGATGGCTGGGGCCAGGGGCTCAGAACCACCTGTTCTGCTACTGGGTGGGGACAAGCTCAGAACCACTTGCTTTGCTGTTGGCTGGGGCCAGGGGCTCAGAATCACCTGCTCTGCAGTTGGTTAGGGCCAGGAGCTCAGAACCACTTGCTCTGCTGTTGAGTAGGGACAGAGGCTCAGAACCACCTGTTCTGCTTTTGGGTGGGGACAAAGGCTCAGAACCACCTGTTCTGCAGTTGGCTTGGGGCCAGTGGCTCAGAACCACCTGCTCTGCTGCTGTGTAAGGACAGGGGCTCAGAACCACCTGTTCTGCTGTTGGGTGGGGACAGAGGCTCAGAACCAGCTGCTCTGAAGTTGGGTGGGGACAGGAGCTTAGAACCACCTGGTCTGCAGTTGGAATAGGACAGAGGCAATTTCCTGAGGGTTATTAATTTCTCTAAGCCATCCATTGTCTTCTTTTATTCTCTCACAAGTTTTCCTACTCTTCTTTGTGCTGTGTTTCTTAGCTGTTTCACATATATTCTTGGGCTGTTTCTTCTTGCACATCTCATAAATTCTCAGATTATTTATGCCTTAAAAATGGTGAAAGATCACTGAGAAAATGAAAGATATTCTAGGCCAAGGAATCTACCTGGGCAAATAAATGTCCCGTGTGCCTCCTATAATGCTGGTGATTCAACAGAGAAAATGGAGCCTCCTCGACTATGGCTTCATCATCTCAGAAGCTTCCTCCCTCCCTTCCTCCCTTCCTCCCTTCCTCCCTTCCTCCCTTCCTCCCTTCCTCCCTTCCTCCCTTCCTCCCTTCCTCCCTTCCTCCCTTCCTCCCTTCCTCCCTTCCTCCCTTCCTCCCTTCCTCCCTTCCTCCCTTCCTCCCTTCCTCCCTTCCTCCCTTCCTCCCTCCCTCCCTCCCTCCCTTCCTCCCTTCCTCCCTTCCTCCCCTCCTCCCTTCTTTAAATTTGCATCTCTATATTATTGCTCACATGTAAGTTTCCCCAACACAGCCTTATTCAGAGCAAAGCACTCTGGCCATCCCAGACATGATACTAGGTGCTAACGTGCAGGGTCACTTCTCATCAGGAGGGTTGCAGACACTGTGGGTCCTCAGCATAGAAGTTTACACTATGATGTTTCCTCCTGCTTCTTACTTGAACTCAGTGAATCAGACCACATGAGTATAAAAAAAAAAAAAAAAATCACACTTAGGCAGAAATGTCCCTGAGAAGACAGCTGTGTGTGAGCAGATAGTGTGGTGGAAGGGGCAGAGGAGAGATCACTGATTGCATAGGTAAAGCACAAAACCAGAAGATCCCATCGGCCACTCCCTGTGCTGAGAGATGTGTAAAGAAATGTTCTTGTGTTCCCAGTCCCTGAAAATCACACACAGCCTCTGTTTCTTGAAATCTTGCCTCTATCATGTTGTGAGGCATCATGAACTGTCAGCAGATCCTCAACGTGCAGTCTCACTCATGATTGCTTCCAGGGGGGAAAGGGTGTATCCTCCTCCGGAGGCATTACTGGATGGAGTGGAATGATCCCTCTAGCTTTTTGTCCATTCAAAGTGACCTCGTCTAAAGCCTTTTTTCCCCTCTGAATTCCCTTCCCTGCCTGTCCCTCATCAAGGCCACATGGCATCTCTTTTCTGGTCTTTAGCTCACCTTCTTAAGGTTGCAGGAAAGTCCACTTCATCATTTTCTTCCTCAAGTCTTTTCTGTGACTGTTCTCTGTGCTCCCAACAGACCCCTCTGCAGGGGCTGTCTTTGTTCTTCTCACAAAGGAAGTTGTCAGCATTGAAGGCTCTTTTCATGAAGACAGGGAGGAGGCTCTTGTTTCTCTAAGGCACAATCAGATGCATTCTTTGTGCTACCAGTCTCTTTCAGGCCTGTGACACATGAACGTATGCAAGGTATCATGTATTCATAGGCTTTGGGTAGTATGAATGTGGTGCGTATGGGGGGTGGGATGGGACTATTCACCACAGGATGAAAATGAGGCAGAAACAAAGGAAAAAGAAGGAAGTGAGCCGAGGAGTCTGAACAGGGCGACCATTGGGAATGATGCAAGTACCCCCAGGAGCTCTGGCTTACCCTTGGGTTTCTGCCTGCTCTTGCCTGTAATGTCAGAATCTTCCAGAGTCTGTCTCAGGGGATGGCTGAGCAGTGCTGTCCAGTGTGACATCCAGAATGATATCTGTCAGACACCCTTTTGGGCTTCTTGGGGAACTGATTAAATGAGTTCTGTCAGCATAGAGACAAGCAGTGTGTACTAGCTGTGGCAGGGTTGCCAGCCCCAGGAGCTACAGGCACCACCTGCTGTGTCCCCTGGGCACCCTCACCAGGTGCCAAGCTTGGCACCCAAGGGCAGTGACTCAGCCTTCACTTCTCATTTGTCACCCCTATTTTATCTCTGTCTGAGTTAAAGTGGTCTGGTGGCAGAAAGGTGAGACGGTGACCCTGCTGCAGGCTGGATGCCAGTTCACACGTCACCATCAGGACCCCTTTGGCTTTGCCCACTTCTTTGTACACTTGCAGTTTCTTAGAATACTTTTTGATGAGGCAATTCTGATTGACTAGAGCTGTGCTTGGGGACCGGCACTCATCCACACGCACTTGCTGGCCTGCTCCGATAAGGTCAACTACCACCAGCCCCTGCTTTTCTTCCTCACAGTACTGCACAGCAGCAGCAAAAGGTGTGTGGGAGAGAGGAACTGGCTCTGTAAAGCAGGGACAACCCAGCCTCATACTTCTGGGGTCAGACTTCCTGGTCAATGAGCTGAGAAGGAGACACAGCTTGAGACTTCAGTTCCAGGGTGCAGAAATTTAGGAAATGCTGGTTTGGTAATAGCACCATATTGCAATGCCTGACACATTCTTTCCCATTGAATTTAGCTCATGCTTCTGAAAGGAGAGACATTTCTTTAATGTGCAAAGCTGCAGGGGAACCGGCTAGCCATTAAAGACAGGCATGGCATTCACGGCGTGACTTGGAGCTACTCCCATAATCCCACTAAAAGATAATTTGTCTAGATTCAGTGATAACATCCAGTAATTTACTGCTGAAGATCCAGATCCATTATTTAAGATATTAATTCCTGTTAAAACACAAAGACCTGAGAGCAAGGATAGCACATTGAACACAGTGATTTAGTGTGACCAGAATAATCAATGAAAGACAACGCTGATCATGATATCATCACGGCCACCAATAACCACTGCCACCAAGCAGTGAAAATGTACCGAGGTGTTGTTTTCATACACTGTTAGAAACCATTTATTTCCCTCTTTCAATGCAATACTCTGAGGTCAACACTCCTAGTGTTTGCTTTTTGTAAACCTAGAAACTGAAGCTCAGTATTTAAAGTGATGTTGGCTGAAGCTACCAGCTAGCAGGTGCAGGCTCAAGAATTCTAATCTCGCAGGCTCTTCTGAATGCCCTGGCATCTGTGATACTAGCTACCATGTTGTTGGAGTACAGCTAACAGATGACTCTTCATTTCTGTCCTGTGGCTCTGTGGTTTCTGTCTGGCTTCTCCATAGAGGGTTCTACTTGTGAAAGCAAAATACAGGTACAAATAGGATGGGGTGGGGTTAGGGTGGAGGTAAGCCACAGAACTGAGGTGGTTACAGGACATACCTGTAATCTTCGTGAGCCTTACATGCAGTATCTCTGAAGTGAGGGGGTCTGACAAAAGGATCCTCAAGATCCCTTAAAGCCATAACTGCTATTTTGGAGACGTTTGTTCATAAGTCACGACACACCTGTAAAAGATCTCTTTTCTTTACAAGATACATGGAGAAGCAGCTTCAGAGGGTCTAGAGGGTTCCAGATGTAAAACTTAAGGAGGTACCATTTGTAGGCCAGCTCAAGCATAAGCCTTGCTCTCAGCATCCTGACATGACCACCTCTTTTCCTTTGCCTGCTGAGCAAACAGGTGTCTCACTGGCCTTTTACTAGTTTTGGCACCATTGCAAAGACTAGTTGGGAGGCAAAGAGTAAGTTTGTAAAATCCTAATTCCCTTTTTTTTTTTTTTTATTTGAGTCTAATGTTATCAGATTCTTTGAGAGGATGGTTGGTTACCAGAAAAAGAGATGACAAAGTCCTTGTTGGACTGGGCAGAAGGAAACGAAGTTATTTTCAAGGCGTGTATAATAGATCTCTCATGATTTGGCCAGACCTTCCTTGAAGCTCTCATTCCCTGATTTGGTCTTGATCTGAATGTATCCATAGTTTTCCCTCTGTAAGATGTGATGGTCTCATTTCCAATTGGTGAGAAAAAAAAAGCACCTGTGGTTGCACAGAAGGCCATCAATGCATTGATTACTTTTTTTTTTCTTTGCTGTGACCAGATAACAGAAAAGAAGCATCTTAAAGGAAGGACGGTTATTTTGTCTTAGGTGAAGGGCGTGCCATCCATCATGGTGGAAAGGACTGGTGGCAGAAACAAGGTGTCTGGTCACATCATGTGCTCAGGTGGGACTCACTGAATGATCAACAGTGCTCTCACTTAGCTTGCTCTCTCCGATTCATTCAGGCCAGGTCAGCAGCACATGGAACGGTGCCGCCCACACTTAACATGCGTCTTCCCACCTCAATTAGCCTAATCAATAAACCCCTCATGGGGACATGCTCAGAGGTTGGTCTCCTAGGAGATTCTAGATGTAGTAAAGTTGACAATCAATATTAGCTATTACCTAGGGCCACACAGATCTGATTCTCTGGGGCCTCTATAAGGATTTTTTTTTAAAGTCCCTCCTGCCCCTCTGAAGTCACTCCTACATATTTCCTGTCAGCAAAATAGACTCTTAGCAGGCAGATTGTGACGTATAACAACAAAATTCTCCTTCAGAATAGGAGTTATGGTTTGAAGGGACTTTGTGGATCATTTGTCAGACCTCATTTTGAAGATATTACACTAGAGAACCAGGAAGGAAGAAGGGGCTGTGTACCCTAGAACTTTCAGTTCTGCAGCACTGGATTTACATAGCGTTCTGCACCACCCGCACCGTGTGCCACCAGCAAGTCTGGTGGATAAGCTTCAGGACTGGACATGGCTCTGCATAGCACAGCGTTTCTCTTTCTAAAGCAGACGGCTTGAAGAAAGCTCAGGCACAGCCTCCCTCTCTGCCCTTCAGTGACCTTCATGAAAGATGCTTTGTAACCTCACATTCCTTTGCATTAGGCCAGGGGTAAAGTAAGTGAATTCATGTGACTGTGTGTGTGTGTGTGTGTGTGTGTGTGTGTGTGTGTGTGTGTCTATGAAAGCGTGTGACTGTGTGGTTTGTCTACATGTGTATCATGAGTGTATGAGTATGTGTGAGTGTGAATATATGTATGAGTATATGTATACATGACTGCATATGAAAGTATGTATGTGAGTTGTGTTGAGATGTATGCATATATGTGGGTAAGGATGTAAGAAATTATTTGGTAGTAGCAATGTAACAAAGCTGTCTTTCTAGTAAAGGAAATTAAAGCATCTCCCATCCCAAGAATACATCACAATCCTACTTCATGGGCTTGGTGTGTGAGCATCTCAGTGGCCTCTCCTGCTGTCTACACTTCTGTTAGAGCCTTAGAGAGAAATCTAGACTGATCTTTACTGTAGGGATCTTGTAGCACAGCACATAATGACACTTTAAGGGATCATTGTAGGACCTCTCCCCATCTGACCTACCTTCCTAATGATGACGTAGTCCCTTTGCCACTTCTGTTCTCCTTTCTTTCCAGTCACAAAGCAGCTCCTTTTTCGAGTCTGGGTACAGAACACATGTAACTTTAAGCTTTTTTGTAGTCACATTGCAAAGTAAAAGCAAATGAAAGAGAATTATTTTAACCTTAGCAATCTATTTTAAGCACATGTATATCACAGATTTTTTGATTAATGCAGAATATTGCATTCTCATTGAGTCTTGGCATTTGAGGTGTTTGACACTTGCACATCTCCGTTCAGAGCAGACACATTTCATTGACTCTGACACTGACTCTGTATCGGTAAGCTAGCTCCAGAGCAGGGTTCTCACAGGCTATCAACCATCAGAGCCAACTGCAAGGCTGGTGGAAACTCATTGCTGTAACATCTTTTCCAGTTCTCTTTCTGTAGATCTGGCTCTGTGAACTGCTAATTCCACTTCTGAGAAGGTCCAGGTGGTACCCATTCAGTTGGCACTAGACAACACTGGTAGCCGTTGCTTCAGAACTATGTTTTACTTATCCTAACAGGCACTAACAGGCACAAGGTCCTGCAATTAGGAGAGAAACAAAGAAGAGTTGGGTGTATGGGAAAGAGAGATGGCAGTCAGGATGAGAACCTTAGCTCCTCACTTCTGAGACACAGTTGCCAAGGCTGTTCTTTGGAAGTCATATACAGTTGTTGTGGGGGTTTGAATAGGTTAGCCTCCATAGACTTGTATGTTTGAAGAGTGGCACTATTAGAAGGTGTGGCCTTGTTGGAGGGAGTGTGTCACTGTGGGGGTGGGCTTTAGGGCTCCTATGCTCACCTATTGTGTGTGGCACACAGTCTCCTTCTGCCAAAGATCAGAATGTAGAAATCTCAGGTTTTCTCCAACATCATGTCTGCCTGCAGGCTGCCATGCTCCCAGCCATGAAGATAATGGACTAAACTCTGTAAGCCAGCACCAATTAAATATTTTTCTTTAACATAAGAGTTTCTGCAATCAGGGTGCCTATTCACAGCAATAGAAAGCCTAAGACAGTTGCCCCTGGGAAGATCAACTAACCATCTTGGCAGAAATGAATATATTTTTGAGACACGTGTCCCTGTGGCCATAGCCAAATCAGACTATTAAGACAATGGCTGCAAGGAATTGAAATTTCCCTGGGAATTTTATTTTGAGAAAGGGAAAGGCTGAGGCATGGTGCTTTTCTCACACAATTCTAGCAACTTTCAGACCACCTTGCAAGAGAGACTGGAGTCAAGGCTGGAGGGTTAATGATGAGCAGAACTAAAGTATGAACAGAACTCTTGCCTTCTGTTTAAAACCTAAACCTTGTGCTAGGACCATGAAGATGGACTTAGGAATTCTATGGTATTCTGTGTTTGTTCCTCTTCCCAATGTGGTCACATGCAACAAGTCTGCTTTTGTTGCTTTTTAGTATTGCTTGTCTGCTTATTTGGACTTTTAGGGCCACCAGGACCCAGATTCTGACCCTAACAACTCTTGCAACAAAATCAGCAGATGGATTTGACCATGTTTTTACTTGACTCAGAAAACAAAACAAAATTGTGCTCATGTGACTTGGGGTCACACCCCATGCCCGAAAACTAGGTTCAGCCTCCCATCTTTAATAAGAAAAGAGCCAAATAATTAGTAGAACACATAAGAGGGGAGATTTATTTAATGTGGGCTCCTGGGAAGAGGAATGAAAAGATTCACTACCTTCAGCACCCCAAATCTATTAGGATCCTGAAATCAGAATAAAGTTTTACCCGAGGGCCAAGGATGTGCTTGCTCCCCTACACAGTCCTGATCATGATGCCGTCTGGCCCACCACTGATCCATTGTTGCTTTGGCCTCAGTCTAATCCTGTAGGGTGGTCTGATGATAAAGAACTAGGATTTAGATAGATTCCCTTACAGGCTGACAGAGAGGAAAGAGGGCCATGACTGGGTAATAAAGATGACAAACTTTGCAGATGCCTGGCTGCTTCTTTATCTTCTTGACCTGAGCCAGGAGCTTGGTAGACTTTTTCTCTGGCTAATAGAGGCCCTGTCTATGGGTGGTCCAGCAAGTTCAAAATCAGACCAAGATGTGCTCACCCCAAACTTGTGGACTTATCAGCATTCCTGTCTTTTTCTAAACTGACCAACCCTAAATTGGAGTGAAAGGACCTCCTCAAAGGTCGTTAAAAATGCCCAGACCTCAAGAAGAGATGGGGGCTTTGGCTTCCTGAGTCCCACGTAGGCATTATAGAACATCTTTCCCTTTGTATGTCTTTGTGTGTGTGTGTGTGTGTGTGTGTGTGTGTGTGTGTGTGTGTGTGTGTGTGTATGTGTATGTGTCCATCCATAATAAAAGCTTTTCTTTATGAGCCAATTTTGTTTGCTTTGCCTGAGATTTACCTGCTGCTATCAGCTGTAGGCAAGATGTTTCCTGCTTTTTAATTCTTTAACTGGCAGAGAAATTAAACGTGATCAAGACCTTTAGCTGGTAATAAGTTGTTTGAATTATGTGAAATCTCTTCTTAGGAACTCCCCACCCCACCCCACACACACACACATACATGCATTGATGGGGACTTTTCCTTTTCATTCTCCCAGAGTGAGATTCCTGGGGAAGTTTCCATTTGGGGGGGGGGGGGAGAGATTCAGTAGTTTGATATATTGAGACACAAGGGTCTCTTTAGAGTACCTTCATTTCTGTCAGTACAATTATATGTCTGGACTTACTGACTGTTGTGCTGAAAGTTTCTGCAGTGTGTCCAGACCCATGACACTTTATAATGCCATCTCTTGTTGCATTTAGTGTCTTTGAAATTTCCCTTGATTCTCTTCTCCCTGTCCATCATGTTCAAGCAACTTTCCTCTATTCTATGGAGGAAGCCCCACCAGAGCTATCGGCTCCTCACCTTCTCCCATTCCCAGTTTACCCTGCACATTGCTACCAGGAAGACCCTTTGGGAAGGTAAGCCTATTCAGGTCTCTCCTTTGGTATAACTAACCCAAAGCTTCCCTTTACCTTCAGAATAAAGCTCAACCTGTTATCCTGACCTTTGAGGCTCCCATGAACCCTTGATTAGCTATTGGTGTGCACCCCCTCACTGGATGAACTCTTATTTGACCATGGAGCTGCATTCAGTGATCCCTCGCCTTAAAGTCACATGTCTCCTGACTTATTGGCTGGCTAATCCTTCCTTTAGCTTCAGTGTAAATATTCCTTTCTTCTGGACCAGACTGTACAGGAAGAAGTCACTACAGGTCCTGAAAGAGAGCAGCCTACCCTGAGTCTCCTCATGGCACTGGAATCCTTCATGAAACTTAGCAAGCTTTGTTGGTTAGTAGTGTTTCCCTGGGGGGGAGGGGAGCTCAGGGGGAAAGGGGACATGAATTTGGGCAGTTTTACACTCACTCCCTCTCAATCCAGAGCCTGGCACAGAAGTAATTGGTATCTGCCTATGGTTTAACTGGACAATTCTGCCATGTTAATTACAAGGATACACCAATATACAAGATTCTCTCTTGAACGTGTTTTTGCTCAGGGCCATTCACAGCTGAGAAAAGGAACTCAGCAGAATTGATATGAACATATTAGAATGTTCAAGAAAGATCTAAGAAGACAGAAAAGGGGATTGCACTAGGCTGGCTGCACCATGACGGCCAATGTCTAGAGGAACATGTATCAGTTATTTTCAGGAAAATGCTCACCAGGAGATCCAGGCTGATGATGGCACAGAGGACGGTTTTCATTTTCTTTATTTGGGCAAGCTCCTCTGCCATTTTAAATTAAACTAAATCCCATATGGTTGCTTGCTGTAGAATTTATTTTTAGGCTTCAGCTATCATCTCTGGGGTGTATCCTGTTTCTTTTTATAGCCAGACCACAGCTATTGATTCCCAGGATCCTTGTGTCCTCTTTGTCTAGGTGCAGGCAGTATAGGCAGCAGTGACTGTTCCCTACCAGGGGAGCTGCCTGGAAATACCAGGGCAGCTCCAAGGTAGCGTCCCCTTTGCTGCTACTGCTCCCTGCCTGCAGCAGAGGACCAGCTGGGGTTTCATTGGTAGAGAAGCTGATCCATCAGCCAGAATCCCACAGAGGGAGGCCCCCACCAACTCAGACATTTACATGTGGGCAGACCCCAGCTGCAAACCCATTCTTCATCCTGCCTCATACTTCCCTCCACGCTGGTGTCTTTTGTTGTGCCCATGCTAAAGGGAGTCCTGGAGCCCCAGCTATTGTGAGCCTCCAATCTGCTATGTGTGTAAGAGGGGTGAGGGGCGGGAGGCACACATGCTCCTCTGCCTTTCCTCTCTCTCTTCTTTTTATTATCATTAATAATGAAATATTGAGACCAGGGTGCTAACGAGCCTAAACTCCCCTCTGTTCGTTTATTTTTTTGCCTCCGCACTGTCACTTCAGAGTAAATTACTTTTCTCTGCATCTTGTTCAGGGGATATCACACCAGCATGACCCTCCCCCTCCCACCCTTGTTCTAATCTCAGGGTTATTCAGTTTCTCTCACTGCAGTTTACTAAGCAAGGGAGGTCGACCCATCTATCATACTTAAACCTGCGCACCATGTCTTCTCCTGCAATTGAGACATCATTCTTGTTGCACCGAGTTGCCTTGGGTTTTAAACACTTATACAATGCACAGAGCTGTAACCTATAAAAGAGTAAATACATAATATATACTGATATCTCGGTGTTATGAGTTTAATGGAAAAATATTTAAAGACCAAGAGCGGGGAGAGACCTGTTCTGGAGGGTGAGGCTAACTAAACAGCCTCCTACACCACACAGACACATCTGCTGGGCTCCGGCTCCTGCTTGTGGCATGCTAAGCACTTTCTTGTCACTTGAGAGATGTCAGGATGTGAAAACAATCAACATTAAGTAGAGCTTTTGTGCCAGCACGACAGGTAGCGCCTCCAATATGCTTTTGTCTTCTGTCCAAAGATGCTAAAATGGCCTTCCTCACAGAGCCAGTTCTTCTCGTCGCCTCTGCTGCTCACCAGTAATACTCAGTCCTCCTTCTTTTTCTTTCCTGATTCCATGCTTCTTAACTGCTTTAGGTGACATCCCAGCTTTGCCTTTCAGAGTGTGACCTTAGACAAAGATCACAGCCTTCCTAGTTGCATGTTAGCATGTTCGGAGTGCTTTGGGGATGTGGCATGCTTAGTAAGTAGCCTTTGTAAACTTTTCCCCACTAACTTACAATTTCTCCACAGGGAATTGTTTGCGACCTCAGATAGGTATATAAAATACATACATGTGTCAAACATCTACTGATAATAAGCCATAAGAAAAGTATCTTAAATGATTCTTTTGTATGCATACAATTTTACCATTTGCTAAAGAATGAAAGCAGATTTGCGTGCTAATGAGATGGAGGTGTTTGTATCTTTTTACATAAAGATTTAAACCTCCACAGAATATTCAGCAGTAGAGAGGATCTAGAGCATATTCAGTGTTTTTCAGAGTTGATCGATATTTTAATTTTTCAATCATTTCTGAGTGTTGCTTTGCATAAATGCATAGTATATAATGACAGAAGTGTGCTTACAGACACTTCTGAGCTTGCTAGAAATTCTGTTCTAATCCCAAGCCAAAATTCATATAGAGATTTTAAATGCAATTCAAGTCAGCAACTCAAACAGCAATTTTAAAAATCAAACATTTTAACATCATACAACCCAAATATGCACTAATTTGGTACTTAAATGCCAAGGAATGATGTCAGAAGCATATTAATATTTTTGTTTTTTTTTTGTAATTGAACCATTATGTTTTGGTAAGGGCAGAGCACTGGCCCTCTAAATCAGTCTCTAATTTGAGCTGAGGAGTTCTAGGTGGTTTTTGTTGTTTTTACCTGACAGTGTGCACAGTACAAAGTGCATCATGTCTGTTCAGAAAGGAGGGTGCGGCAGTTGTTTAACACCGCATGGTCAAACACTGCCACACATTCCTGACACTTATCACACAATTGATTTTAGGTTAATTTTTGTTCATTGTGCATTCAGAAACTTTTTTGCTGTGACCCTCACATTCAGTAATCCCAGGTAGGGTCGCGAGCTAGAGTTTAGGAATATGGGCTCACCACAGAGCCTCATGCTTGGCAAATGCTCAATAGATTTTTTTTTCTTCTTTGGCTTCTTTTATATCTGTCCCTCTTTTGTTATCAATATGAATTCTGACTCAGAGAATAAATGTTCCCCAATCACTCCTTGTTCATACTGTACAAAACAGCACACGCTTTATGTTGTGGTTTGTAAAACTGTCAGGAGCTGCACAAGATGCTACAAATCAGAAATTGCAAGCCATTTTTATTTAAAATTTTAGTATTTTGTTTATTGCTAATTTCTTGTCTTAACTTTTAAAAATATTGCAGTATGAAACTATTTATCTTAATTATAGAGCTTTTGGTTCTGTGCCTGAGGTGAGAGAGTCCTGGGCCTTCCTTGAGAAGACAAAACTCACATAGGGACCAGCCTAGACTTGGGATTTCTTATGAACACGACTGTGTAGGTACAAGATGTTCCAACAAAAAGATTAGGAAACAGAAGTCAAATGGCCTGGCTTCAGTATTTTCATGTCCATACGTGCTAGTAGGACTGTGTGGGGAGGGGGGATCTTCTCTGTGTCCCATGATCAAGTTGCCTTAATGAGCCTCAGTCCCCACTGTCACAGTAGTATGTGTCTTCAGTTTCCTTGTCTTTTCCACTTCTGCTGTGTGTATATACTTGTAACAATAGATACGTGCTCCTTACATTTATTTTCTGATTGTGTATGTGTGATGTGTGTGGCTTTGTATGTCAGTGAAGTGCCAAAAGGTGTCAGATTCTCTGGAGATGAGGTTGTAGTCAGTTGTGAGCTATCCAATGTGAGAACCAAACCAGGTCCTTTTCAGGAGCAATATGTGCTCTTAAAGGCTAAACCATCTCTGTAGTCCTGTTAGCATGTACTTTCTGGATAAAAAGGTCACAGTAAAGTAAAAGTAAGTAAAAAGTAAAAGTAAAGTAAGGAAGAGTCCATTTAACCCACCAAAGAAGAGATCATTTGACTGAGCATGAAGGAAAAGCTGGCAGAAGTCATTATTCGAGATCTAGTGACCCAGATGACAATCTTTCAGATCTCCCCAGATGATCCATGAAATCTCATCTTGCCTTCCTTGAAAAGACGAAACTCACTTAGGGATCAGCCTAGACTTGGGATTTCTTATGAACACAACTCTGTAGGTACAAGATGTTCCAACAAAAAGATTAGGAAACAGAAGTCAAATGGCCTGGCGTCACTATTTTCATTTCCATACGTGCTAGTAGGACTGTGTGGGGAGGGGGGATCTTCTCTGTGTCCCATGATCAAGTAAGGGCTATACAGTGTCATTCCATACAGTACTTATGGTTTGAGGATAGAGTAGCTGCTAGTCAAAGGACAAGCTGACTCTTTGAGCTCCCAGGATTGTTTGCTAAAGAAGCATGTAACACAGCTCTGTGTTTACTTTCTACACGCATTCAGGATACTGTTGAAATTTATGCATTATCTTCCAACTTTACATTTCTGGCGGAGTCTTAGACATTTTCATAATTTCCGGATAAATCTACTTTCTATTAAAGCAAAGAATCTTTAAATCTCACATAAATCCTTCAGCTAACCCTATCCCACTGGCCAAATTCAGCCAGTGTTTAGGCTCAGCTCCACATAAGTCACTAAGCAAACCTAAAATTCATTAACCTGATACAAACTTATTTTTCTTTTTCTTCAGATTTATTCTGACTTGAAGCAAGGTGTCAGTAGCACTTTTGTTCCAATTTGTTCTTTCAATGTTTGCAAATATGCTTGAAGAATATATTAAAATGTCACAGCTGAAGCATCAAGCCACTTTCTCTTATAAACATGGTTCAAGATCTAACCTGGTAATCGAGTCTTATTGGGTAGTGGTCTTCAAAGTTCTGCAAACAACTACCAGAGAGATCTATCAGGAAGAAGTATTATTCCCAGTGATTGGGATCTACATTTTGACAATGTGTCTGGAATGGTATCAGAAAACTGGCATTTTCATCATGTGCCCATGTGGGATGGTTAGTTTTACAGCATGTGTCCAGATGGGATAGTTAGTTTTGGTTGTCAACTTGAGTGATTGGGAGATAGCTAGAAATCTGGTGTGGAAAAGAGTTCAGAAGCCTTTGGTATTGGTTTGTAGGGGGGAATTTGGGAGAGTTTGGGGGCTGTAGAATGCTGGAAGCAGGGCTCAGTGGAGGATGCTGTTGACGATCAGTCATGGTTGTGCTTGTGAGGTTTCAGATAGAAATAAGGACTCTACTGGGACTCTAGCTATGCAACCTGTGTTGTCACAGTCTTGGCAAAGGACTAATATTCACCCAGACCCCAAAACTTTATGTACATTAAGTTTAAAGGTGCCAGATAGATTTTTGGTAAAAGAAATTTTATGCCAGCCTAACATTAAGGAAGCATACTGGATGCTCCTATGTGCCTCGAGCTAGATTTGCAATGAAAGTCAGGAACAAACGGCAGAGTAGAAAAAAGTGTAGCTTGGGCAGAACAGAAATATGTGCAAATTTCTAGTTTGAAATGGCCCCGTCTCTAAAAAGAGCTATATTACTAAGAAGAAGTCAATTAGACTCCCTACTGGGAGATAAGTGAAGATATCTTGAGGAAATTGTCAAGACACCACCCATACTCCAGCACAGTTTTAAAGGTGTGAAACTTACACTAATTTCAAAGGCTTTCATTACAGGAGAACCATAGGCCCCACTTGTACAGGGCTACCTAGAAAATAATTTTCTATTTGTTCATTTATAGAGATATCAAAGACTGCTTCAGACATGGCTCAAGTGGCCTGAATACAGTTTGCATTAGTGCAGACATTGGTATTGTCTACATGGTGCTAATTCTGTTAATATACCAGATGCAGGAGTTAGGGGAATATAGCAGCTTCCACCCAAGGTTTCAGCAGAAAGCCCAGAAAACTAGGTATATGATAGTGTTCTAAGTTATTTTTGTGTTGTTGTGATAAAATATCCAAACCAAAAGCTCTTAACACACACACACACACACAGAGAGAGAGAGAGAGAGAGAGAGAGAGAGAGAGAGAGAGAGAGAGAGAGAGAGAGGCAGACTTTGAGGGGGTAATTTGAATAAAGTCAAGCAGGGTCCCCAGGAAGTTAGAGATGCCAGGAATATGAAATGGAATGTTTTCTAGGGAGGCCTGGAGACAGCCAGAAAAGCAAGGTCTTGAGTGTGGCCTTATGTGTTTCAGTCAAGAAGGTCGTGGGGACAGGTCTTCCTTAGCCTTTGGAGCTCACACCATACTACCCTGTGTTCTACACACCTGACAGGAAGCTACAGGATTTAATTCTTACACTGCTGGGTTTTATTCTTGCTTCCATCTGGTTTTGGCTTCCTCTGCCTCTTTTCCTACCTTCCTGAATGAGGATGTTAATGATTTGTCTTTGTGTCCTGGAAGCATGTGACATTAAGACGGAGTTCATAGCTGCTTTTGCTTTGAGTTTCAAAGAAGACTTTGTGCCTGGATGTTCAGGAATGCTGGAACAGTGACAATTCTGTAGAATCTTAGAGATGAACTAAATTCATTTCACTGTGAGATAGAATTGTGCTTTGGAGTCCAGAGGAAGAACGCTACACTTCACTTTGGGTCCAGAATGTCTGCCAAAGAAAATTCGGGCAAGAATTTTGTCATGGGTTAATTCATGAGGAAAAAGTTACTTACACTAGAAGGGTTACTGTGTAGTCCATGAGTAATTAGTTAGTAGTGTAGGTAGTGGTGCAATATTTGAGAGGTGGGAGCTGGTGAAAGGACTTCACGTCACTGTTGGGAATGGGGTAGTATAGCCTTAAGAGGGACATTTAAAAAGTTGTCTTTTCTCTTTTTGTTTTCCTGGATATCATGAAGTGAACTTACTCAGCTAATTGCCCCTCTATGAGGTAGTGTACTTTCAAAGACCCAAAGCAATAGCTCTAAGATACCATGGGATCACCTTTCTCAAACCAAGAGCCAAATTTAACCTTTCCTAACTTAAAGTTGATTACTTAGGTGTTTTGCCACAGCAATAGAAATCTGACCGGCACATCAAGTGATGTAGATGCTGCGTATCTGGAGACTGAGAGCTGATGACTATTAGTGCAGACTCTGGGTGCATCAGTGCTGCCACTGAAATTTGGATGTTCCCATAAATTTGATAATCTCATAGACGCAATGTCCTTCTAGTCTCCCATTACAGGAAGCTGTGTTGTTACTCTTATGCATAACTTTCTGGTATCTTATCTGCACTATCCTCAGTCTTTTCTTTTCCACCCAGTCAATGGGTAGAAAAATGTTTGGGCCAAGTCTGTCCAACTCTTAGCCATCTTATCCCACAGGAAGCATGTGTCATCAACGGAGTAGATCTTGTTGTTCAGATGGTGCGTAGGAGGAAGTGGAAATGCATTTGGTTGACTTCATATTGCTCTTTCTTTGACACACCTAAAGAATGTTTGAATTTTATTTTGTTTGTGAAAGTTTAGTTAATGTCCTTGGTTTTCCACTTTGCATCAGTACTGATTGCATCCAAGCCTTGTTTCTATGTGTCTCTTTCCTAAATAGCAGGTACCTCACCACGACTCTCTTGTCTTTGCAGAGAACAGGAGTCCTGATGGTGGAATTGGTGTTTGAGGAAGGATATCAGCAGAGGAAGAAGCACATACTACTTTAAAGAGCCACATCTCCCTTCTGTAAGAGCCCCCATCCACAGTAAAGCCAGAAACTACACCCATGAAGTCTCACCAACATGACTGCCTAAACATGAGCTGAACAAGGACCACAATAGACACGCTGAAGTGGACCAGGAAAAGTCCACAAGTCCTCAGCTCCACACAGCACTACGGGTAACTAAGAAATGCTGAGAGCAGAAGAAATAATCTTTTTTTTTTTTCTTAATGGGGGAAGAATATAAGCAAATATAGGGTGTGGAAGAGGAGAAAAAAGGAGTCAGGTTTTTCTGCTTCTTCTACTCATGCTGCTCCTTCTGTGTTTCAGTTCCACACGGTTAGTGTGAGAACTGGAGAATGAGCATCTGGCTGAGGCTAATTTTTGTTACAATCGCGATTCTGACAAGCTGAATGGTGCCCAACTATATATGTAGGCAGAGGTGCTTAAAATAGCCCTGCAACCACCAGCAGCTCGAAGAAGCATTATATACAAGAAGAAAAGATAGCATTGTGTGCCAAGTAAGGTTCAAAGGAAGACATTCATGTTGAAATCAGTTTCCTTCCCACGCCAGAATTTCCTGGGAGAGAGGAAATAGCTGCAGAGTCTATTCTGGCTGCTGCTTATTTATACACACATCGCTGTTCCTTCTGGGATGTCTTCTACTCAGAAAGTCTGAGCCACTCTAAGTGTCTCTTCTTCAGATATTTTACATTACATTTTAGGAGTTGGGTACTAGTCATTTCAGAGTAGCAACCAGCTACTAGATGTATATAACACCCCACTTTTCATGACAGTTTTACATGACTCTTTTCCTTTAGAGTCGTTTATTTTTTTTAAAAATTTTTATTGGATATTTTATTTACATTTCAGATGTTATTCCCTTACCCCATTTCACCACCCCCCTGCCCAGGAACCCCCTATCCCATCCCCCTCCTCCTGCTTTTATGAGGATGTGTCCCCACCTACCCCTCCACTGCCACCTCCCATCCTCAAATTTCCCCACACTCGGCGTCCAGCCTTCATGGGACCAAGGACCTTCTCTCCCACCTATGCCCGACAGGACCATCCTCCCTTACGTATACAGCTGGAGCCATGGGTCCCTCCCTGTGTGCTCCCAGGCTGGTGGTTTAGACCCTGGGAGCTCTGGTTGGCTGGTATTGTTGCTCTTTGGAGTCATTTATATAGGATGTTTAAAAGCTCACTTGTAGAGTAAGCACTTCTTGTCCTCAACTTCTTGGTAGAAAAAATGTACCTCAAAGGCACAGAGTGACTCACCCAAGATCCAGAGAAGCTTGAGACTTGAAATGAGTCGAGAATTGACAGAGTTCTGCTCCTCACAACACTGAACACAGGTTTGTGTAAGTGAACCTTCAACCCTAGCATTAAAGGGGGCTGATTCCTCTCCCTTCCTACAGTTTACCCTATAGGAATGATTTGTCAAATTATTTCTTATATAACTCTGGTAAAATTTAGATCAAATAGGTTTTTAGTGATAAATTATCAACATGCCTAATATCTGCCTCAGTAAAATCTTACATAATAAATATATATTGCAGACATCTAGCATTGTGTCCAAAGCTATCCTATATTTATTTATTTATTTATTTATTTATTTATTTATTTATTTATTAGGGAAATGTTCCTCTCAATGCTTTCTCTCAGCCTTGGTTCTTTCTGAATATCTCACGTATATGTCTATCTTGTCACCCAATGTACTTTGATTATGTTATCAACAAGTATCTGGCTAAGGCCAGGTTTATCTCAGAAATTTGCTATGACTTAAATATACTACTTAGTAAGGTTTTCTCTTTTTCCCCATGTCTTATAATCACAATCAAGAGAATCCACTCCACTCTTTTGAATTCCAAGCTCTAGCTCTGTGTTATCAAGACATCTAGAAATATCTAACTGTAGCATCATCATGCAAACTGAGTGAACACTCTGAGGGAGAGTAGTTAGTATCTGTCTGGATGACCCTCAGACAAAGGGCAGGAGACTGACACAAAGCAAAGGGCAAGCACACCTTTCTTATGTTTCCTTTCTCTAAAAAAAAAAAAAATACTGCCTTTCACATGCATTCACTAAGGACTCTTCCTCAAGCTGTTTTGTGTCATAACAAAATGGTAGGTGATCTGGGATACCAGGACACCTCCTTTGGCATTTCCTGTGACTTCTCTCTCCTGCTCAAGTTTTGACCTCATCTGCTGTGAGTTTCTGGGTTTCATTCAGAGCAGGGAGCTAGTGTTGTGACTACATGTTCCCCCATAGTTGATCTTACTGAATTAAACTCCAGTTGTTTTGTTTGTTGGTTGGTTGGTTTTGTTTTGCTTTCACAAGTTGCTAAATTAACATCCTTGAACTTTTTGGCCCATTTTCATTTCACGCAGATATATCACGGTAAAGCGTCGCCCAGTGAGGTGGCTGTTTGTGACCCATGCTTACCATTTCTTTAGCTTTCACTTTTGTGAAATTAAGCAAGGGCACATGAGGGTCGACACCTTATGAAGACCCACTGGTTCGCTAGGAAACTATATTCCTAACAAGAGGAAAAGAATACTACTCTGTCTATCAGCAGATTGACATGTTTTACGAAGTGCAAGTGACAGCCTTTCATGCAGGGACTAACGGAATTACTGTTAGAGGGCTTTTAAAGATAACTAATATACTTCATGACATGAAATATATTAAAATGTCAGTGTTTTAACCAATGTTTATAGAACTATATTACAGTCATTTATTGGGTTTATTAAACATGCTATAGACTAACAAGATAAAAGATGATTTACAAATAAAGTTGCTATTATTTTGAGAGTCTGATCTCTGAGTTTTCTAAGCATAGATACATGGCATGCTTGGGTTTTTCTTTTCTTTTTTTCTTTTAACAGAATGAAGCTACATGTTTGGAAATAACTGTGCCTAAGCAATGTTCCAAACTCATTTATTCAAATGCATCTGTGCTGTTATACAACTACGTTGCTGTGAAGTCTCGACACTTTGAACTGTTTTGGAATCTCTCTGAGTAACTGGTTCACAAATCCAGCCTATGCACCGTAATTGCTGAGTGCTTAGCTGTTGTTCTTATCCAAGTCCTAGGTCTGAATCACGCTAAAGGTATAGTTTTCCTCTGTAGTCTCCGTGGCTGGGTCAGGGAAGGACACAGACTAGGCAATCAGAACACATTTCTTAAATAAATTATGGAAGAATGAATGACTGAACTCCATCTGAGATATGTTGGTTGAGCCTCTTTCTCACAAACTTGAGTGATCAGAACAGGTCATCTGCTGTAAAGAATGGCTTCCTAATGGTGTATACCTTAAATAATCAGACTTTTAAAGTACGGATGATTAGCCAGGAAGTCATAGTATCAGGCACTGAGATTATTAGCTTGAATTTAGCATATACTGTGGGTTCTGTCTGTGGTGAAAAGCCATTGCTGAGTAAAGGGCCTCTTGAGTGGAGATCTACATGGCAAGTTGGATTTCATATGTCAACAGCTTCTCATGTAAATTCTTGATAGTTTAAAGCAAAACCATAAGGGGAGGGAAATGGGCACCTTGCCTTGCCTTGTCTTAAAATACCTATCTAAATTCCATTACTGCCCATCTGGTTATCATCCTTCATTTCCCTGTTTCTCTAGAAAATTCTGGTCTTTCTACAGTGCCTGAGCAATGCCAGTTTCAAGAGGTTTGAAGCCCAGTGTGAACATGGAAGGTATTCTATTTAGCCGAGAACATTTCGGCACAGGGAGATGTTGTAGATAGCTCTGAAGGAGTCAAAGTGAAATACTGCCATCTGTGAGGGTCGAAAACTAAACTTAGCCTTAAGAGGACTGCTGACTCAAATGAAGTTTTTCTGAAAAGCCAATTACATTTTAGAAAAGTTGAAAATTAAAGTATGAGGAGACAGTGTTGCTATACCCCAATGAAGTAGCCACTGTTTATCTTGCGTATTTGTATACATAGCATATCTACACACACATATATATCAAACACATAGATACTTGTAAGCACAATTTACTGAAAGATAGGCTTACACTGTTTATATAATTTTGTATTCTGATTTTACCTTTTTAGCATTTACTTATTTCATGTGTGTGGTGTATGTGTATGTGCACGTGCATGTATGTGTGTGTGTGCTCTTGCTACAGCATGCATGTAGAGGTCAGAGGACAACTATTCTCTCATTTCACCACATAGGGGCCAGAGATTGAATACAATTCTTTAGCTTTGGTGGCAAACACCCTCGTACCTCTGAGCCATCTCAACATTCCACCATACCATTTTCTACCCAGCTGGATTAATTGGTAATTAAATTCTGGGATAGATTTAGAGCAAATTTATCTGTTGACAAAAATACTACCATTGCACATTTAGAACGAGGAACACCTAAGGTTTAAAAGTAGCTTAGAAATCACTTACTTGAACCTGACTCCCTTTCTCACTCCACAAATTAGAAAAACAAAGACCTGGCAGTTATCACCTGTATTTGTGTGTTCAATGCTTTCCTATGCACCATGGGATATGAGCACAGGGCATGGGGCAATGTGCCAGCTCCCAATCAGAGCATTGCTCACAGCCTGAATTAGGTACCTGTTAGCTTTTGATACAGGAAAACATTAAAATTATATACACTACCCTCTCTCCCTCTCATGGTGCAAACTGGAGGATCAATGTGAAAATTAAATGAGTAAGTACATGAGAACCATGAACGGAGGATTACAGATGACATGTGCTCAGTAAATGTTAATGTTTTAGTCCATTTGTGAGGAAATAGAATGGCAAGTTCATGATTATGACCTTCAGCTCTCTCAAAAAGACCGACACAGACTGACTGTAAAAGACGGTCTATAAGCCTGCACTTCTAGATGGTGAGACAGAAGTACTGTCATGAGTTAAGGATGCTATTGGTTACATTGAAAGTTCCAGAACAGCCAGAAGTACACTGCAAAACTGTATCAACCCCTTCTCCCCCATACCAACAATGTGATTTTGTAATCAACTCATCAGCTAATCAGAAAAACACTAAGAGCAAATATAGCAATGAAATAGGCCTTGTAGAATTAGGAAAGGGACTTTAAAGGGGCTTAGCAATTTCACTGTAGGAACAAAACCTAAAGATGAAGCAAGCAATCTTGATAATTCTTACAACTGTGTCTAGCCACGTGTATCCACCCATGTGCAGAATCACATATAATTAACTTTTATCTGAGCCTTATGGTAATGGTTCCTGTTGGGGTAAGAAAAGAGAGAAGTGGTATACTAGCTAAGGAACTGAACCACAGGATATATGGACTTCTAGCCCAATGCTTAGTGGTTGCATTTATGTGATAAGACTATGATTTGAATTTGGGATGTTCCCTACCGGCCTTCATGTTATAAGCTTTATACATATCCACAGTGCTATCAGAAAGAGATACAACCTTTAAGGGATGGAGTATATTAGCAGGTCCTGCCCTCCTCTTCCTGTACTGTGTCGGTTAGATGCTCCAGCCATAATCTGCAGCACAACCTCATGTGGACAGCCTCAAAAGCAACAGAGTCAACCAATTATGGACAAACCCTCCAAAAATTGTGAGCTAAAATTAGATTTTCCTCTTATAAGGTTGATTATCTCATCACATTTTATTTATAGTCATCAGAATATCCACAGTCAGAAGCTGATAGTTGGAGTATTGATTGAAATACATATTGTCAGAAGCTGATCAGCATATTGATTGGAATATATATAGTTGGAAGCTGATTGGCATATTGGTTCAGAGGAAGGAAAATCTAGCATAATGTGACTTGAAAAGGAAGGATCTCAGGGAAAGAGGATTTCAGTTGGTCTTAGAAGGAATGGGCTAGAAGCAAAGCTGGAAGTGGAGATCCACCCAGGCATAGAGAAGGCAGGGTAGGGCTCCAGCATAGTATAGTTGGGATAGTAGGGTGTGTCAAAGATCAAGGAGGTCAGCAGGCTTCACCTTGCATGGACAGAAATTTTACTCTTAGGAGCCTAGGTCTTAACCAAGGTCTTTGGCAAATAATCTAGAGACCTTTATCCCATGATGAAATGAAGGGCAATTGAATCCCCTCACTCAGAGCTGGCAGTGAGCGGAGCAAGGTCTTCTCCACATTTGGAGATATAGAGACTTGAGAGCTGTAGAAATTAAGGGTGGAAGAAGCTTGAACATTTTGGCAGCAGAGTGTTACTGGGGACCTTGCCCACAGTCATGTGTACATTTTGTCTTACAGCTAATGCTCAGACATCCTTAGAAGCAGGGGGACTGGAGACCTTGTCCATAAGTCATGTGTACATCTGTCCTATGGTCACAGAACAACCCACAGTATGCTTTTCTAAGATGCCCACATGCTCTGCTTTGCAAGCTGCAAAGGGTTAACCGTTGACTGACACAATGTCTGCTGCTTTGCCCTTCACCCCAGTGACCACAAACCACACGGACTCAAACCATTCACATATCTCTCCTAGAACAGCTCATGCAGCAGAGGCCAGCCTTGGAACAGCTGTTCTGAGCAATTGAGAAGCTCCTCTTGGAAACATAGCCCACAAGATGCACATGCAGCAGGGAGACTGATTAAAAATACAAGATGAAATATTGCAGCCATCAATCCTTCTTGCACATGACTGCCTTCTAATGAAAGGGTAGAGCTTCCAGGGAGAGAAAAGAAATGAAGAAAGAGGTTTTTATCAATTTCAGAGAAACACTTTGGTACAATCCTGAAAATTTTTCTTGGTGAAATATTTTCTTTTATTACCCTCCATCATACAGCGTCTGTTTAATTTCCCCTTTTCAGCAGGTATATATTTCAGTTTTTAATTTAAAGAAAACACTGTTGCTCCTCATTGGTTTCCCCACTCCATTTCATTTCCTATTTGCTAGCCTCTCCTTAGAAGTTTCCGTAGTTGTTGTTGCCAGAGATGAGCAATTTCTTGTGATATTTTGTTCCCCAAAACTTTTGTTTGAAAAAGAGAATATGACCACAGGCAATTTAATTTCCCCAGACTTCAATTTTCACATCTGCCAAAAATATGCAATTTCTCCTTCCACCTCCAATACTTACAAGCATATTACCTTTATTAATATTTCCATGTGCAGCATTAAAAATAAAACATATATAGTACAATTATATCTAGTATGGGTGTGAGGCAAGAGTCTTGCTAGGCTAAATCTGTGGGGCCTTATTGAGTTTTATAATGAAAGAACCACTAGGGTTGGGGAGGAAACTCAGTAAAGAGCCTGTACTACAAGCTTGAGGACCAGAGTCATATCCCTGGGATCCACATGAAAAGCTGGGCTTAGTGGCACATGTACATAATCCTGTATAGGAAGGCAGATGGGCAGATTCCTGAGAGCTCAGTGGTCAGCTAGCCTACCCTAACTGGTAAGCCTTCAGGGCAGCAAGCAGCCCTGTCTTAAAAATAAGGGTAGGTAGTTTCTGATGAAGACACCTTGGGTTGATCTCTGACCTCTACATGCACACAAATATGCACACACGTACTCATGTAACCAAACACACAGACAAACATATGTTGCACACACAAAAATAAATCTAGAACACTTGAGACAGTGGCCCACACATCTTTCTCTTGTTTTCTTTCTCTGATACCCAGTATGTGTTTATTTTGCTTATTTATATTACATTATATATGTGTGCATTCATTATATGTTCTTGTGTATGTGTGCACATGTTTGTGGACACATGTGCAGGTACAGGTCCATGTGTGTAAACATTTCTGTGGAGGTCCAACTTGATTCTCCATTATTCTCTGTCTTGTGTATTGAGTCAGAGACTCTCACTTGAACCCTGAGCTCTCTGATTCAGCTCCTCTACCTAACCAACTTGTCTGAACCACTGAACCATACCCCCCAGTACTATGTGTTTATTTAAATCAGAACTAAAACATCTTTGGAGTTCTATATCACATGATTCCTGGCACACAGATACTGTTTAAAGTGGTATCCATTATTCCTTTCATAATGTCCTGTGCAGAATGCACTTTTTCCTTTGAGTGAGTTCTGTTTCTGAGGATAGTATAGGTAGCCATGGGTGACCCATGGAGAGTCTGCCTACTTGCTGACTCAGTTCTGGTGTCCCACATCCAACCCAACAGTTTTCAAACAGAACTTTCGATTGCTATTCTATTCTATAAGACTCAGACATAGAAGTAATTGCGGAGAGTGTGGTAACTGTAAGGCTTTATTTGCTTCTGTTGCTTTCAGCATCTTAAGAGAGGTCCAAAAGAGTCTTAAAACACTTTTCTCCATTGAAGGCAACACGGGGGTTCCTCTGTAATGGAACCTCGGTACCTGACTTTGTGAAAAGGAGGTTGTAAAACACACCCACACAGAACCGTCTGTGTCTTCACAACACATTGATTGCTTGTATATTTCCAGGTGGTGATTGACAGATCTGTGCATGTTCGTGCAATTTGGTCCAATCTGCCACGTGCTTACGGGGGTGAGTGTATTTCACAGAAGCAGGTTGGGCCATAAATGTTGAAACTTTATCCTCATCTTTGGATAGAGTAATAAAAGTTTGTAGGCTTAAGAAAGCAATATTCCCTAGAACAGCAATATATGGACATGATGAAACCGAGCTGAAATGTACGGTAATCTCTGAGGCCGGCCCAAACTGTGGAGGTGCAAAGTGAGAGCCATAAAACAGAATTTAACACCCGCCACACTAAAAGTCACTTTCAGCCTCTGACCAATTTCACACAGAATTGGGAAATATGACTAATATCAAGGCCTGGGTCCCAGGGGGTGGGGTATTAAGAAGGAACATTCCACTAAGAAGAGTGATGGCCCATTCTGAGAAGGATCAATGAGAGGTGCACACAGCTTAACCTAGACTTCTACCATCCCCCTCTGTCTGAAGCCACCTTTGCTGCTCTTGGACTCCAGCTGTTCTGCAAGCTGGGGTTTGCAGACATCTACAGGGAAGGCCAGACTCTGAAGGCTAGAAGTCTAGCTGCAGAACAGAGCTCTTCTTTTCCAAGTTGTTTAGTTTGGGACAAAGGAGAGTGAGCGTCTCCTACAATGCACTGTGTATAATGTGCAGGTCATCATCCCTAAAGACATCTCTCTAATAATGGCTGGAGAGGATGACAGATTAATCAACCTTGAACACCTGTGCAAAGAACGTGACCAAGAAAGTCAAGGAATCTAACATTCTCTTGCCTGCATTTCTCATAAAGACCAAAGTTTGCCTTGTATTTCATTATTTTCTGGATTTAATTTGATAACTATGTTGAGGACTGAGACATGAGTTTCTTCTCTTCTCCCCGACTTTTCCTTCTCTCTTCCAGAATTTTTTTTTATCCTAGTACAAGACTTTGAGAGAGTAAATTTTATGTTCAATTTGACCATTCCCTTCCATCTGCACCACCAACTAGACCAATTAGAACTACACCAGCAAATGTGACCATTCATCTGCTCTGTTTAACACCCATGACTTATTGTGGGAAACATTGCCATGACAGGAACATGTCAGCAGTGGGTGATTTCTACTGAACAATGACTTCTATATTGTGGCTAGGCAAGCAGAGCAGGAGAAGATAAGCAATTATCTGTGGATATGATCCATGGTGACAGCCAATCTGGATAATTCAAATAGAAACAACTTTCTGCTTGCTGAAGATTTGGTGCTTGCTTTAGTGAGATCATTGTTTAACTTTCTTTGCCTGTGGGAAGGCAGGGCATGTGTTGACTGGTTAAGGGAGGGTTTGGGGTCCTAACCATACCATCTGTTAATCTGACATTCAAGGTTCACTCTGGTTTTGAAGCCCTGATGTCTAAAATTTAAAAGTAGCAATACATACCTAACTCCCAGCTGTCTGGGAATCCAGACAGCATATGCTTCTTGGTTTTATAATCTGCCCAGAGAAGTAAAACCATCACCTGAACCTGAGTAGTTTGCCTAATTGGATTTTTTTTTCTAATTCTAGAGATGCTGAAAGTATATTCTAATGTTGTAGTTGTTTGAGTGACACTGCAAGCTGAGCCAGACAGACCACTTACCTAGACTTGAAGATTTACATTTTGATGATGTTTTGTAAGTGCTGTTTTATGTAGAGGGAAAAAGCAATGATTTAAGCAGCTGCAGAATTCCTCCTATATCTGCAGGAAGCCCTTTCTTCTGCCCTGGGCAGGTGGCAGAGTGGATGGCCTGTGACTTTTAGAGTTGATTTGAACCTGGTTCAAACCCCAAATCCAAAACTCACTAGGCATATAATCTTAGGTGAGTTACTTCTGGCTTTGTGGCCCCGTCTTTTAAAAAGGAGGACACTCATTATGAGAACATCAAAGCTGGTTGGGGGATGAACTTTTCTGCTGCATGTTAGCTGTCACTTAGAACAGACATCATGAGGGGTACTGGGAAAACTATGATGAACAAAGCAGAAAAAAAAACCCACTGCCATCATGCAGGGGCAGCTTATTGGAAAAGACAAATAAGATTAATCAGGAAAAAGAAATAGTAATTGGGTCAATTGAGAGACATTAACTCTGGCAGAGGTTTTGGGATTGGGTAGAGAGTAGATCCAGTTCTGTAATATGACAGAGATGTCTTCATTGAGAATTAGTACAAACTGAGCTGAGAGGAGATGTTTGGGAGAATTGTTACAGATTAAATTGTATATTCTCAAAAGATAGATTGTGATTCTCACACCTAGTAATTGAAATAGCAACCTTATTTTGAAATATGGTCTTTATTGAAAAAAAATCATGTTGAGATAAAGCCACTACAGTGAGTCTTCTCTAATATGGACTTTCTCTGTGTAAAAAAAAGGTGAAATTTAGGCCAGTGACATGGCTCGGTCAGTCAAGTGCTTACTACCCAAACATGTAAAAAGCATCCATGTAAAAAGCTGGGTGCAGTGCCACATGCCCCGAATCCCAATATCCAGAGGTGGAGACAGGAGGATGTTTGGTTATAGCTGGCTCCTCAGTCTAGACAATCTATAAGCTTCAAGCACAATAAGAGACTATCTCAAAACATAAGGTAGAAAGCAATTGAGAAAGAAGCCAGATCTCTACACACAGACCCACTTCCACATACATGTACCCACGTGTACATGCACACACATGAATATACAAACCAGAGGAGAAATTTGAAGATGTAGAGCCATAGAGGGAGATGTAAGGAAAAGAAAGCTTGGTGACTGTGGGGACATGTCTACAGTTTGATGGTTGTTGGGTGACTTTTCCTGGGGGAGATATAAACAGATATTTCTTCACTCCAGGTAAGGAAGACATCATCTGCAAACTCAAGTCTTACTTGACTCCACCAAAGTCTTACTTGAGGGACCAATGACTTTAGTGGGGCTTCCTCTAGAGTATGGGTAAGAGGAACTTATAGAACATGAATCACTCAAGCCAGCTGTGTCACCAAACAGCCCAACAGCCTGGACGATGGCTATGGGCCTGAATCTCTGGAGCTCCCTGAATAACTAACTCTGAGACAGCTGGGCTGGTTGGAGAGTCTCCTCCCCAGTATTTGTGAGGCATTGTGAATCTTGTATGCTCCAGCTTTTCAAAACTCGTGAGTTTTATTTAATTCCCAGGTTTTATTAAGTTCCTTTCTCCTTTGGTTTGGAATACTTTAATTCAGAGGAAATGCACCCTACAGCTGGAGTCCAGGAGGAGATGGAAGGGGTGAAGGAAAATCCTCCCTCAGTGTCTGATGAGGCATGGCTCTGCCTCCACCTGGCTTTCAGATATCTAGCTCTAGAGCTATAAAGAAACACATTCCTAGTTTAAAATAAAAGCTTAAGCCGGGCGGTGGTGGCACATGCCTTTAATCCCAGCACTTGGGAGGCAGAGGCAGGTGGATTTCTGAGTTCGAGGTCAGCCTGGTCTACAGAGTGAGTTCCAGGACAGCCAGGGCTATACAGAGAAACCCTGTCTCAAAAAACAAACAAACAAACAAACAAAGAGCCTATTTTAAAAGTTTTATTGAGATATAGCACCTGTGTCTGTTTATGGCACACCATGACATTTCTGCATATCACACAAGTTAGGATTAGAGGGAGCTAATGGGCATGCCTAGCCTAGCAACTATCTATTGTATCTTTGTATTGGAAGCATTCAGATTTCCACTTTGTCAAGCACTCAGTATTTAATTTTTGGTTACAGGAGCCTTACTTAGCTAGATAATCCAAATGTTTGTTGATGGAACAGTAAGTCCAAAGACTCTGAGCCAGGGGTATGCCATAACATTCAAGGAACAGGGATCAGTGTGTCATAAAGGCACAGAGGTAGAGTAAGATGGGTGAGAAGAAGACAGATGCAGGCCACATGTGTCTTTTCAACCACCTCTAGTCAGCTTTTACTCTTTGTGGTAGGAAAAGCCATGGGTGGGCTATGATCTGACTTGCACCATCAAGTTATATATGGGAAGTTCCTTCAAGTTAGCAATTTCATAAATTTTTCACATATCCAGACCATTTTACTCTGATAAACATTGGCTAAAAAACGGGAGGGGGGAGGAAGATCTTTAGTGTTTCTAACATGCACAACTCCAGTGCAGCTCTGGGAGCTTGCAGGCATGTTGACTGCCATCAGCAGTTTATGGTGACAGATAGCTTCTTTATACCTGAACCACACAAATGCCACGTATGCAGGCCCAACACACAGGAGGACGATTCATTTAAATAAATCTGTTTATTTAGCTTTGATTCTGTTTTGCATATGCATTTCTTTGGCTTGTGAAGATAATGAACCTAAATTGGTTTCTGCACGGCTGGTTGACCATTTCCGGAAAAACAGAGAAAAGTTTCAGAACACAAGATGAAAGAGCAATCCTTGCCTGGAATAGCCTGTTTGCTGGAGATGCTGGGGTTAGTGATGAGTGAAGAGAGCTGGAGAATGGAGGTGCAGATGTTCCACTATAGTATTTCATAGGAAAGCCAACTGCAGTGGTTTGGGTAGGGTGATGGATGAATTTCATTCAACCTGCATTTAAATACTAGGTATTAAGAAGTAACTGACTTTGATCCTATTCCCAAGTAATTCTGCAAGTATGCTATCATATGAATGTTGATGGCATTATTCCCAGCAGGTGGCAATATCTGAGGAAGTAGTAGGATTTGGGAGGTGGGGCATCGCTGGAGCAAGTGGCAATCGGGTGCTACTATCTGGAGTATCTTGTCCCTGGCACCTTTCCAGTTTCTGGCTTTCTTTCTGTGTATCCTGAGGTGAGCAGCTCCCACCTCCACCTCATTATTTTGCCAGGTTGCTCTGCCTCAACATGGACCCAGATTCAATAGATCCAAACCATGAGCAACATGAATATTTGCTCCCCTAAAATATCTGTGTCTGACATTTTGGTCACAGCCACACAATAGTCACTAATGCAATGTGACCAACAAGAAAGGAGAGCACAAAAGGGGAGACACTTTGGTTCTGCTCGGGTATTGGAGAAATAACAGTGCATTACAAGAACCCAGGGAACATGTAGTTCTTGCCATCAGACATACAATGATTTCCAAAAGCTGAAAACTGGAAAAGGGTGTGTGAGTAGCAAAGGGAACATGACAGAGAGGAGTCTATGAAGTACTCAGTGATCCAGAGAAAGTAGAGGAATATTAGGAAAATGTTTTAACACAGCATCAGACACAGGGTTGGAATTGAGGGGAATGATTCCGTCTCATGTGGATGGTGATGAGAGAGGTGACAAAGACAGGTGACAAGTGGGAATAGTAAGAACAAAAGCAGGTGCTATTCTAAGCATGATACAGAGAGATGAAAGATAGATAAGGAACTAGATAGATGATATATTTATAGATGATCTAGATATAAATATAGATTTCATAAAGAGTACAGATGATACAAGTGATAGATGATACAAGTGCTGTACATGATATAAATATAGATGACATTGATAATATACATATTACTGATAGATACAGATATGGGTATAAATATAGATTTAAATGCAGAATATATTTCTGCTGGTTATCAATAGTAAATAGTAAACTTGAATAGATGATGTTCAGGTTCTGAAAACAAGGCATCTCCTCAACCATCAAAGTAGCATAGAAATGTCTGAGAGACTGGATGCTGTAACTGTATGCATAATATAACCTAGAGTGGGTAGAGCTTGGTCAGTGGTGGATAGATCAGGCTATACAATAACCTTACAGAGTAACCACATGACCCTCACAGAGAAAAAGAAAGAACTTTGCTTGTTATAGTAGCTGACTGATCTTGTCATCAAAAACTACCTGTTGGTAGGAAGCCAGTGGCTGTGTGCAAAGCTCTTTTCTGTTCTCCCAGTCTGGAACAGTAGACCTTCAACCCTGCTCAGTCTAGTTGTGTGTTTAACTACACACACACACACATAAATATATACACACATACATGCATAAACACATACATACACATACACACATAAACACATGCACATATAAACACATATACAAACACACATACACATATAAGCACATATACACATGCATACACACATAAAGACATACATATATAAACACATGCACACATAAACACATACACATGTAAACACATAAAGACACATAAACACATACACATAAACACATATACACATATACACATAAACACATACACATATAAACACATGCACACATAAACACATACACATGTAAACACATAAAGACACATAAACACATATACACACACATACAGACACATATACATACACACATATACACATAACACATACACATATAAACACATGTACACACACGTACACAAACACTGTAACAAAGGAAAGGTCAAAGGACAGTTGCAGTCTTTTTGGGTCTGTGTCTTGATTTAGGTTTTCTTACTTTTTTTTCTCAAGTGGCTAGAGAGGAGAAAGAGTCTTTTAGACATAATCACTATAATTTAAATAACATCTTGTTTTTCCTTCCTGGCCTAAGGAGCAGTTCTGGAAAGTAGTGTTGCCTGTAAATGCTCTGGTAGTGAGAGATAGGAAGTGTTTCAAGAGACTGATCAGGGACTGTCAGCGGCCTCTGGAAGTACCTGGAAATCTGCATTTATTCCATAACCTTAGCCACCCTAAGCCTTCATACAGTGTCAAAACCTTGCTGTTCAGAGACCAGACTGCCTGTGGTGAGTCCTGGCTTTGCCTCCCACTAGCGTGCAACTTTGCAGGATGACTTTATCTAATTTTCTCACCTATGAAGTGAAGATATAGAAACTATATGATATGTTAGACAGAAGGAAAGAATTTAATGCTCACAAAATCTCTAGGATGGCGGTTGGCACTGCCGTGCCCGATGAGCCTCTGCTGTTGGCAGCATCACCATCACTCTGACTCAGACCTTACCTGAAGGACCTTAGGTGAGCCTGTGAAATCACTGTAGGAATCATTTGGGGAATAAATGGCTTGAAGAAGTGAATCCCTAAAATCTTTTCTGTTGCTAAGTCTTGAAAGTTTGGCCTAGCAATGTTGCCATAAAAGTAAAATCAATACTTAATGTTTTCACATGAATGACAGTGTTTCCAGAATCTGTGCTTTTGGGGCTTAAAGACGAATGTCACTGATAATTGGAAAATGTTCTCATTTTCATGAGTGATCTTCCCCATTTGCTCCTTATTGCTCATAAATCGAAAAAGTTGTCTGGAGCTGCGGTTTTATAAAATGTGAGCGTGAGTAGGAAACAGGGGATATAAGGCCGAGTCCATTAGCTCTCCTCTGCCCGCTCGGTTTCTGTGCAGTGTTTACAGCCTGCTGGCAAGGAGAATCCATCTCACTCTGACCCTGACCTTTACATAATATTTATTGGATTAGAAAAAAACAATCCGCAGAGCAATAAAGATATCTGGGCCCGCATTTATTATACACAAAACTGTACTTCATTTTGGAGAAAACTGTCCCAAACCTGTTCAGGTGAATCAGGCATAAGAAGGTCACTGCAGACTTCACAGAAAGCCCTACACATGTCTTTTACTTTGGCCCCAATGGCAGCAATGAGGAGAAGAGTAAAATGGAGCAGAGAATTTTGCATCCAGGTAAAGGAACTTCAGCTGTGAGCAGAGGAAAGTGGTCAAGGTGACCTTGGGTCATCAGTCAGCTATGTCTGGGTTCCAGACTGGTCTTCGTCCATGGGGAGTCCTCATCCTCTTTATACTCCTTCTTGTCTTTCTGATCTTTTGACAAACACCACAGATTCAAACCTTCTTCTTAGCTCCTGAGAAATCCAGGCTAGGCCACCATGTCTGCAAGACTCCTAAACCTAGCTTCAACTCTTACAGCTGTCTCTGACTTTTCCTCACCTCTCAGAACCTTTCTCCACCAAAACATGTATCTCTCATTTGGTTACATCTTAGAGGTTTGTAAAGGACATATTGGCTCAGTTCAGTCTGTTATGGCCAGAAAGTCATGGCTGCAGGAGCTTGAGGAAGTTGCTCACATTGTCTCTGTGGTCAGGAAGCAGAAAAAGATGGCTTGTGTTCCATTTGGTTCCAATCCCCAGCCCATGACATGCCCACATTTAGGGTGGGTCTTCTCACCTTTGTGAACCAAAATCTATATACTTCCTTAAGGGGTTAGCCATAGGCTTATCTCGTAGGTGATTTTAGACTCTGACGTTGGCAATCAGTGTTAACCATCACAAACTCGGGTTTTAGACTCCCATCAACTGGCTTCCTACCATTCAGTCAAGTTATTTCTGGGAGTTCTGCAACTCCCATAAGAGGGAGTTTGGTCCCTCTCTTCAGTGAGTTCCCCTCCAACTGTGCTCCTTGACCTCCCCAAGTCCCATCTAGGTGCCCAGGTTTCTCCTTTATCACTGTCCTTCCAGGTCTCTGGGGAGTTCCTACTCATTGATCTGACTGGATCCCACCTCCCAGAGGCCACTGTTCTGCCTCTAACACCACTTGGGACCAAGCTGTTCATTGTAGTGACCACAGGAAGCAGACATATTCTCAGCACAGCAGGCATCTTCTTTTTCTTGTTATTAATAACTTGTATCCTTATAAGTTTTAATTAGTGCCTATTTAAAGCCACCACATGTTATTTATTTTTTTAAAGAATAAATTCTTGGCTTGTGAATTACTCTGTTTCATATATTATTTTTACCCATATCTATTATTTCCATCTTTCCTTTAATTTATTATAGTTCTGTCTAGTAGCATTTTGATGATGTTCTCTAGTAGCTATAAAAGTCATGGCTTTAGCCTCTCTTCTTCTCCAGTTTAGATTCATTTAAAGCAGTACATTATCTTTAAGACTGGCTTTAAGTACATATATCTTTAAAACATAAATAAATGTATATAATTTTAATAGTCAGTTACATGTTTTCTAATGTTTAGCAGCTTTTTTGCCGCTATCCCCTCCTCTCTCTCTTATTTTCTTTTTAAACCAAAGTCACTTGTAACTTCATTGCTTGATAATCAAATATTGGAAGTTCTAGTTGTCATATCAGTGTTTAGAATCCTAATTCTTCATGCCTGTGATGACAAGTAGACACTCTTTGACTTTAACCTTTCGAAGTTCTTTGATTATCTAACGGACTACCATATGCTTAATTGTGGTAAATTGCTGGGGCTTGGGGGAAAATCTTGTTCTGAAGGAGCTACAGCAGAGGTCTATGAAGACCATGTGACAGAGGTCTGTGAGTGTTGATTGACAGTTGGTCGTGTTATTCAGACCTCTACCCATCCAGGCTATGTCCTTTCCTGCTGTTTCTATCTACTGCTGAGATTCCCACCTATAACTTAGGACTTGTCTTTTTACAGTTTCGACTTTATTTTGTTTCTCACTAACTATTTTGAAAACAAGCTGTTTAGCTTGAGTGAATTTCAGTTTTAAGAAAAACCTTTGGGCCCCTTATCACTCTGAAATTTCTCTTATTTATATGATTATTATGATTTAGGGGGGTTGTTTGCTTATTTTTTTGTGCCCTTTACAAGATTCTCCATATCATTAATGACTTTTTCTATTGTGCATACTCTAGTAAGCTTGGCTTTTATCTGGGATATCCATCCTCTTGCCATTAACAATAATGTTTGTACCTGTTGTCACTGCTTTGTGTTTGCACATTTGTTCCTGGCATCACCCCTTCTTGTCCCTTTCTCACCTTGGGGATTGACAAAGAACATGTATGATGCTTGTATGATCATACTGTGCCTTTCCATCGCTCTGTTAGTCACATGTTCTTTTACTGTTCATGAGAAGGTACTCTTGAGTACCTTAAATCCTGCATACTCGTTTTATTAAGCTATGGTATAAAATTAATTCCTTTTCCACATTCCACACAACACAAAAGCTTTAAAACCTTTGTTTTATTCTACTTTTCATTTCCTGTTTTGTCATGAATATTCATGCATACGTTAACTTCCTAAGTACATTGTTTTTCTTGTTCTATTCTGTCTGTGTTTGCGTACATTTACTTACAAGCTTACTTCTCTCATTCTCTTCATCTTTGAGCATTTTGTGCTTCCTCCTGGGACCACTCTTTCTTTGTTTCTTTCCTTTTCTTTCTTTCTTAATTTATTTATTTTACTTTTGAATTAGTTCTACTTTCTTGTAGTCATTTCAAATAACAAGGATCCCCATTAGCTTGCTTTGAGTTTATTCTGGAGATGATTCAAAACACAGTTGTTGTGGCCTTTGCCTGGTGGGCCCGGGATCTCCTAAAGACACAGGCTACTGCTCACGTTTCTTGTGCCATCACGAGTTGAGCTCTTTCTCACCTGGGCTGGGAGCTTTCTCCAATATGAACCTCCCATCTTTCTGCCCGTGGCCTCTCCTAACAGCTATTTCCACATGGCCAGAACCTTCCACTCTGCTGGGCTTCCTGAGGCAATAACAAATCAGTGTAGATCTCAGCAATAAACATTCTGACCAAATTCTCATATATGCATCACCTCATCTTAACTTCACATCAACATTCATGTTCTACATGAGAGAAAATGGAATCTCAGAAAGGTTAAATAATTAACCAGGGATCACAATTGCTAAGGGGTGCTACCAAAACCCAGACATGCCCTCTTCTAGTTTAAAGTTGAAACAGCTAATATTTACACCCTCTGCATTCCCCTCCTCTCATCTGCATGCCCATCTCTACCCATACCAGGCTGTACTTTACTGCCTGGCTTCTTCTCAGAGAGGGGCATGGAGGGAGGATTATCCCACATTAGTGCCTGTATTGTCCCTAAGTCCAATGTATCTGCATCCTGGTGACATTATAGTTTTATTATTCTCATGTTTATACTCTAATTCCTCATGTTGACAAAAAAACAGAACAAAAAACAAAAACAAAACAAAATAGCCAACACAGTGTCCATGGTGTTGAAGCTGCAGAATCCTGATTTAGGTAACATGTTTTTACTATCCATCCAGTGTCTGCCAACTAAATACTAGGGAAGAGAAAGCAGGCTAGACACCTACCCCAGGGAGTGGCTCTCAGTTGGAGTCAGACAATTGCTCGGACTAGAAGGACTTATCAGTCCCTGTGGTTGCTTAAGAACTGTGTTTGAGCCTAAAGAAATGGCTCAATGTGAAGAGCCATGAGAAGCTGGCCTGAGTAGGAAGCAGATGAGCAGATCTCTGCAGGTGACTACTCACTGTGCGCAACAAGGTGGTGAATGAGTACAGAGAGAAGCTGGATTAAAGGAGATTTGCAATGTACCAGTGATGAAAGGGAATATACTTACGTTTAAAGAACTGAAAATATGTTAGAATTCTCAGAGCAGGAGTTAACTGTAGGTAACTGTAGTAAGATAGGAGGTGCGGATCCCAGACTGATCTCACAGAGCCACCATCTTGACACAATTTCCCTTAGAGGCAAATTAAAAATAGAGCTAAATTTTGATGGCATAAACACATTTGCAATTTCAAAAGACCACCCCTTCCAAGTGTGGACCCTGGAAGGGTAGGACCACCTGGAGACTTAAAAAAATGCACCAAGACCCCTAATTCAGAGTCCCTGGAGATGGAGACTAGCCCTCGGACTCAGGTTTAACAGAAACAGATTGAAATGGCTTTAAGCAATAAAAGCCTATTCCCTTATATTCTAGAGGCCAGAAGTGTGCAATCAAGGTGTCATACAGGCAACATGCCCTCTGAAAGCTGGAGGGAGAATCATGGCTGCTACTACCAGCTCTTTCTGGACACAGGTGTTTATGGCTGGTGGCCATCACTGCCATCCCTGCCTCCCTTCTTTCCCAGCTTTCACCCCAACTCACTGTCTCAATCCCCTCCCCCCACCCTTCTCTTACGAAGATAGTGATTATTGGAGTATGAGCCCACTTTGAAGAGCTAAGGTGCTCTCACGTCAACATCCTTAACTGTCATACTGGAACAAAACCAATAATATCATATCTACAAGCTCTGGGGGTTTAAACTCAAAAGTCCTTTTCAGGCCCTTATCCAGGCCCAGTGATTTCTTTTACTATTAGACAAAGTAATGGTTCTTAACACCAGCTGCACATTAGAACCATCCAGGGAGCTTGTGACATTCCTGCAAAGTTCACTCTGAGTTGTTAAGAATGAAGCCTGAGTTTCCCCAGACAATCCCAATGGTGGCTCAGCTCAAGAAGCAGTACTACAAGGGAAGAACATGGACTGAGGAGGTAGAGGGAACTCTGTCCCATCCCAGAGATACATAGATGGAAAGCAGGGTGTTGTGCATGTTAGGCAACTGCTTTACCACTTAATTGAGTCCCTAGTCCCTGAAGGATAAGAAGGACCTAAAACTAGTTGTAACTCCTGCCTGGCTTTTGAGAAAGGATCTTTGTATATATGTTAACTTGTTTGCTTGCTTGAGACAGGTCTTGTTATACAGCCCCAGATGGCCTCAAACTCACAAACTTTTTGCCTCAATTTCCCCAGTTGCTGGAACTGGAAGTGTGTATCTCCACTCCCAACTTGCCTTTTTGTTCTCTTAGCTTCTGGGAGTGGAGATAAACTTCTCGATATTACATTGTCTTATTATAACTAATGAAGTCAAGCTCCAAGCCATGAAGCACCTGGGCTTTCAGCCATGTGCATGACAAACTTCAGAGCTCAATGTACCTTTTAGCCTGTTAACTGAAACATTTAAATAGTTTTCCACCCACGCCATCTCACTGCTCCTCGTAGGTGGATGGATGGCATGGTTTAAACTTCTGCTTGTGGTCCTTTTAGCTCTCAGAAGGAAGTTAGTCCTGTTGGCCCCAGTACTTCATTTCCTCTTGGTTCTAAGGATTTACATTCAGCTGATGACAGGAAACATCTCCCATTTCAGGTCATAGTTATTTTTGAGAAATTCCAGTCTTGGGTTCATTCTCTCTGGCTATTTACAAAACATTCTGTTGAGCCAACATGCTTCCCAGGAAGATTCCTTAGAAGAGTGAGAAGCAAATTCCACTATTTTAAGTGTTTTTGTTTTTGCTGTTGTTGATTCATTCAAGGAAACAAAAGAATACCTATTACACATTTAAGTGTCAAGGACTAGAGCTAGTAAGGTGATTTTAATCTTTGTATAGCTGAGAATTTAGGCAAGAAAAAGGAGCATAAACAAGCAAAGCTCATTATAAACAAATATGAAATTGTAGCCACTGTGATGGATGAGCACAGAATACTTTCAAAACTTAACATACTTGGTCAGAGTTGACAAGGGCAGGCAGGGAGTCTTTTGTCAAGAGTAGACCCTGCAGCTGAGTTATAAAGTGTGGTTAGTAATTATCCACATGAAGGGAGAAGGTGGCATGCTTCAGGTCAAAAGGGCCTTTAGAGAAGTTTTAGTCCAGCAACATGGCTGCTCTGTCAAGGGGTGACATCCAAAGACCTTCTAGGTCAATGTGATCTGACTGGAATGCTCACATAGGTATACCCTTAGGACACATCTTTAATCTCAAACAATGTAGGTGAGGTTAATTTGCAGAGAAAAGCAACCATGTGTAAAAAATGACTCCTAGTTGAAGGACAAAGTGATGATTCAGAGAAAGATTTGACAGGATAGACTACAACAAACTCTCATGAGAACAGCATAAGAAAGAGAACTATTTAAGAGCAGCACATGGAAAGAGAGAGTCAATTCAGTGAGTCAGTTGGGAGTTGAGTGAGTTGGGAGTAAGTGCAGCGAGTGTAGTGCAGTGGAGTTGAGTTCCTTGGCTGAGGGCATCATAGAGACAAAGCAAGAATGGGTGTCTGTTCAGAGGTTTCAACTTCTTCTTCTTTTAAAGCTCCCACTCACATTTTGGGACCACTCTCATGACCTTCTAATCCTGGTTATCTCCCTTAGGCATCACCTCCAAGTACCATGAGCTTGAATATTAACTTTCAATATTAGTTTCCGAGTGGACATCCCAATGAGGACACTTTTTCAGCAGTTTCCTCCTTTATGCAGCCTCTTGTCTAGAGACAGCAACTCCAGTCTTCATCAAACATTCACAGGATGAAAACTCAGTTCTTAAAACTATTTTATTAGATAATTTCTAATTATGGCTTTGAGCACTACAATACAAAAGACAGGACTAGGTGAGTGTTATGGTTTGAATAAGAAGGCCCTCCATAGCTTGTAGATTTGAATTCTTGGTCATTAGGGAGTGGTGATACTTTGACAGGGATTAGAAGTTGTACCATGTCAGAGGAAGTATGGCCTTGCTGAAGGAAGTCTGTTACTGGGGGTGACTTTGGGGTTTCAAATGCTTAAGCTAGACTCAGTGTCTCTCTATTTGCCTGCTGCTGATCCAGATATAAAACTCTCAGTCACCTCTCTAGTACCATATCTGCCTGCATGTTGCCATATTCCTGCCATGATGATGATGAACTAAACCTCTGGACTATACGTAAGCTCCCAATTAAATGTTTTGGTTTTTTTAAAAGAGTTGCAGCGGCCATTGTGTCTCTTCATAGAAAAAGAACATTGGTTCTTGCCCTCCCTGAGTTTATTTGGACTTTTTTTTTTTTTACCTTCTGAGCCTCATGTACAGAATAAAGTATCATATTTCAATATGAACAAACTCTATTATACTTATAATTGGTTCTTGTTCAAAGCCATTATTGAAAATACTCTTCCTTATGCTACAAAGTCTGTTATAAGAAGCTTCAAGAGAATTTTTGTCTGCATATTGTCCAGAGAATAGACACATTTTTCTTTAAATAGAGGGTTTCCTTCTGGCTGATGAACACTGTATTACATAACTACAGCTTCTTTCTTGATTTGGTTGTTGACTATACAGCATGCACATTGTATTATTTCTGGCCACATTCCGGATGGCATTTTATGTTCCTGCATTGGCTTATCTCTTATCTCTTGTGTTTTGTCTCAGTTTTGAGTCATCCTTTGAAAATATACTTGGATTTGACATCACTAAATGCCCAACCTAGGACAAGCAGAAAGCATTTGGCTCATAGATGCTTCCTTGAGATAAGAAAGCAAGAAGCTGTGTGAAACTGGCTTTTGTAAATGGACAAATACTGTGACATATGAGAAGAATGCTTGGGCCCAGGGTGGGTTCAAGGTTAAAGAAACAGCTACAACTAGAAGCAAAAGATTTCCACAGTGTGAACTCCTCCAGGGAAATAATAACACCCAGTGCCGAACTTCTGCCCCTAGTCTGTTGATCTAAACTCTAGGAGTTAGAGAATGCTCAGAAGTTCCACCTCCCACACCCAGCCCTGAAAGCACACATTAGAGTGCTTGTACACCTCAAGGGTCATCCTCCTTCACAGTAGGCCCACCAAAAAACTGTGGGTTGTATTCCATTCCAAAGATAAGACTCAAGCAGTGCAACAAAGAGGGATACATTTAAAAGCACTCAGAAAGAGGAAAGCTATGGTTACATTATGTGAAAGGACAATGAGTCTTGATCAGCAAAGACAGAACAAGGTGGGAGCTAAGAGGGCTCTAAATAGCCTCTGCCTTCTGCAATGAGACTAGTGCCTTTTTATCATAATTATAAGATCTTGGCAAGAGGCTCAGCAGCTTGGTACCCACTGCCCTCATGTTGGTGGCCTTCCCACTCTGCAATTTTGAAACCCGGCTGGCAATTGCACCCCAAAGAGCTGTTCTCATAATGCTGGTACCCACTTCTCCCTCTTGAAAATTTCAATTATATATGTATACACTAATGGCAAGCTACATCCTACCATTTCCTTCCCCTGTCTTTTTTTCTTATCACCGTGTCATTAACTTCATGATATTAAGTTAGGGAGATTTAGCCCTCAAAGAAGCCAAGGGGATAATAACAGATGGATGAGGGTAAGGGGCATGGCAGAGAAAGGACAATGTTACTTCGACTTAGAAAAGTTAGAGCCAGACAAAGAGAAAGACATACATACAAAAATAACATCACGCTTCACAAAGAAAAAAATTTCAGCTCATGGTGTGATAAGCTCTACTTGAGACCCCTAGAATGTTAAATAATCACCTCCCTCTAGGAGAAATATGTGGGGCAAGCTGAAGTCAAGAATTCTGTTTTTACACTGTGAAGGCATTCACGGGTGGGAAGAGAAGAAAGATAATAAAGTACTGTTATTTTCTCCTAGTCTACTTGAATTCTTAGTTAAATAAATAAATGATTCTGGGTGAAAACTAGCAATCCCTGTCCATGAGGACTGTAGAATGACATTTGAAGGACTCTTCAGGAACATGGCATTTGGTGTTTGTCCTTCAAAGGGCTTGTTTGACACTGTCCATTTTGCTACAAACCTCTGTAGTCAGGCCTGACTACAGCACTGGAGAAAGTGACTACACAGTAGCCCTTGTTATGAGCTACTGAACCTTTATCATGTGTGTTTATGCTTCCAGTGCAAAACAAGTAAATAAGAGGAGACGACATTGGAATTATTCTCCAGAATACAGACATTTGTAGAGCACACACATATTCTCACTGGGGAATGAAGAGACCGGAGTTCTAAAAGGATTTGTCCTTTTGGAAATGAAAGAGAGCTTGTTTATGTTGGTCTTATGTAACCTTCCTAGTACTCCTTGGGGAGAAGTCTCTCCATTTACATGCCGTAGATATTATTGTGTCCTTGCCACCCATGGAAGAGCTGAAGTTGGGTCAACCAAGAGATGTGTTATGGCTCTCAGGCCACAGAGGAGATAATGATTACAAGGGGCTGAGGCAGGAAGAACACTCCAGGCTTTGAGCCTCTCTTCCCAGATACACTCACCATGACACATGGACCTGTACATTAGTACGTTAATGCTGGACAAGATTGACCAGAATCATAATCCAAACTTACACGGATATTTATGCCCAGAAGTAAAGCCCTGTGGAATTAAGCTAATTAGATCTTGGTTTGCTCCAGAGCTCTGTGAGTCCTATCTTTACCGATGCAGCAAATTAGAGGTAGGATATGGGAGAGTCTCAAAAAGGACGCTTGCCATCATTGCCGCCATCATTTTGTTTTTGTTTTTTTCCAAAAAAAAGTGTGTGTGTGTGTGTGTGTATGTGTATGTGTGTCACATTCATGTGGATACCCACAGAGGCCAGAGGAGGCGTTGGATCCCCTTGAGCTGGACTTATAGGTGGTTTTGAGTTACTCAATTTGGGGACTTGCAGCCAAACTCCAGGTTTCTGCAACAGTGGTTTATGCTCTTGACCAGTAAGCCATCTCTCTAACCTAATATTTTTAAGACAATGTCTCACTGTATAACCCAGCCTAGTTGAAATTCACTATGAAATCCAGGGTGTCCTCACACTTGCAGCAACTCTCCTGCCCTGTCTCAGCCTCCAAAGTGCTAGGATTACAAGCATAAATTACCATCCCTGGCTAGAAAGGACTATTTTAAATAACTGCTGATGACATTGCAAGGAAGATACAAATAGGCATATAAACCCAGATGTTGCCCGAAGTATCAATAAGTGAAATAATCACCCAGTGTTTCTGCAGAATCAAAAAGAAAAAAAAAAGAATCACACTTGGTCTTGTTTAGTTACAGAAATTGGCAGTGAGATTGACTTTAGACAGTTGGAATTAAATATGCAAAAAAGAGAAGGAAAGAGAGTAAGAATAGAAACACTATTCTGTACTAATAGACAATAGCCCTCAAGAATCATCAGAAACAGGTCCTTTCATGTTTTCTGCTCTGCCTGCCTTTAGTGCTTTCCCTACAGTGGATTATTAAGAAGATTGTGTTGTTATTGGCAAAAACAAAATTTCAGCAAATTGAGCTTAATGAGCTAATTGACTTTCACTGGCAACTCATGAATCAGGTGGTATGCTAGCTCCAAAATCCAAAGGTGCTCCAAGAGCCGCACAGCACACAGGAATTAGGTCTATTGGTATAGGAGACAGAGGACGGCAGACATGAGGAAGGTCAGGCAGATTGGTTGTGTCAAAATCACTTTCCTCACAGGAATCAAACAGAGAGGCCTTTCTTTACTATTTGGCTTGATGGGGCCCCATGGACTGGTAGCCAGGAATCTTTGTGCTTTGTGTTTTGTTTTGTTGGGAGGTTTTTTTGTTTGTTTGTTTGTTTTGGTTTTTTTGTTTGTTTTTGTTTGTTTTGTTTTTTGTAGGAGGACTTCTCCATTTATAAGTCTAGTCTGATGCTGCTTTGGACTGACTACTGAGGCTTAGTGTAGTAGTATCTCAGTCCAATGCAGTGATGTCCCATGAATTTTCTTAAAGCCTACCCTTCAATGGATCAACACAAGAGAAGCTTGCTGCTTTTTATATAAAGTTCAGCCATAGCCTGGTAGAGCTCCTCTTGATCTATTACGTTTCAGCTGTTCCATTCAGAAATTTAGGTAGATCTACCATTGCAACTCACGGTTGTCAAAGTCATCCTGGGTACTAGTAGAAAGTCAAAGGACTGGACAAGATCAAGTGTAGGAAACTAAGTCAATTCTAGTTGATCAAAGATGGAGGTGCCAAGTTATCTCTCATTCCACTGGCCAGGGGAAATTATGAGGTCTTGAAAAGTCTAGACTACCTGGGTAAGGTCTCACTGTCTGCTCAGTGTCCAACTAACCCTTCATTCTCCTCCCAGCATAGACTCTTTCTCACTCCAACGCTGACATTTACCTGTCCAAGGGAACAATGCAGCCCTATATGACCCTTGCTGCTGTCTCAGAACCAGAGCGTCATGTGAGACTTGGCCTTCTCTCTCAGGTGAAATGTCTGTAATTCTAATTTCCTAAAACAGAACCACCCAAAATAGATGCTTTCCCAAATAATGGGGATGTAGAAGCAAAAAAGCTTCAAAGACTTTTCCAGGAGTAGAAAATGTGTTCCCAGTGCACAGCAACACCGGTCCCTGCTGAAACAGACACCTGTAGGGTGCGCCTATGGAGGGCCTAGGCTTGGTGCAGTAGAGATGCTACGGTTCTAGTTGTTTTCTGTTGTCTAGCACCAGAGTGTCTGACAGCCTGTGAGTGGCTCCACTTTACCTGTTATTCTTCAAATCTAAACATGCCTTGAGATTGTATAGCTTTTCAACCTGGTGTGTGTGTGTGTGTGTGTGTGTGTGTTTCCCAGATGTATTAAAGTACCATTGAGTGAACATTTTATATATTTAGGTGTACAACTTATGGTTTCACATGCATTACAAAATGATTTTCCTAATCATACTGGCTCTAATTTAAACCTGCCTGCCTGTGTTTTACTAATGTAGTCAGGGTGGTTAACTATTTGCTTCTAGTTTCACACAAAGATTTATTCTGTCTTGATTTGTTATATCTTTGTTCCAGTATATAATTATCTAAAATTTTTTAGCAAGTTCCTTATTTATTTGTTTCCTGTGTCAGAGAGCAGACTAATTTTTTTCCAATAAAGTTCTCAAATTTCTTTCTTTTCTTACCCTATACCTTTATTTCTTAATTGATTATTTATTTACCTTGGCACCCTGGGGAAAGACTGGAAAGGTCACACCCTTAGACGCACTCTGGACACTGGGAATAGCTGCAGTGTTCAGTTAAGTGTGTCTATGATGTCCTCATGAAGGACAGCTTCCAGTGCTATTTCCTTTTTAAATCTACAGGCCACGGAGCTCTTTCACCAGGCACCAAATTTCTGCTATTTGTCTCGCTTTTGCTTTAATTAAAAAGCAGCCACTTGTATCCTTAGATTTTCTTTCTTACACTAACTTACCAGTGACCAGCAATCTCAATAACTTCTCTCTCATTCTGGCAGGCATCCTCGCAGGATCGCTGGCTCAGCAAGCATGCAATCTTACTTCCACGATTTCAGAAATGTTGTCTTACAAATGTTCCTGCCACAGAGCACATCTACCTGCCCTGCCTACAAAATCAGTTTCCTTACACTCTCTCCCGAATTGCCTCCTGTTCTAGGCTCTCGTCCAGCTCTACCCACACCTGACGTTTATTTATGTTAAGCAACTGTAGCTCCTCTGGATGGATGTTTAATTCTCTTTCCTTACAGATTTCAAGATTTTCTAACATGCTACTCCAGTTTTAGCCCTTGAGAATAGTAGGCTGATGAGTCACCAACATCAGCCTTTAGACATACCGGGCAAGCAAGTGATCTGCCTCTGAGGTATAGCTCCAGTTTGCGCTGGGATCTTACCAAGCTAGAGTTAAAAACAGCATCCCTTCCATCTCTCTCTCTCTCTCTCAAGTGGCACACAGAGGCTCCCATGAGCAAGGAGTGGGAATGGCTACAGTGATGGGGCACACATTGGTAGTCAAGGTCCTGAAGCTGGGAGGGTGTTGGTGCACACAGGCCTTAGGGAGCCGAAGCATGTAATCCAGATGAATCCAAAGAACAGGAGTGTGTGTACACAATGAAGTGAGAAGCCAGGAAATGGGAGGAGCTATGGCCAGCGTGTGAGCCATTGAAATCTGTGATTTACAAGGTGAAGTAGACCCAGATGATGGCAAAATTCAAGCTTTGTTTCGAGAAGTATATTGCTGAACCCTGGCTAAATGTCCATCTTCTAATGCTTCAGTTTTAGATTACAGCTCAAAGCCATTAACATGATACAGGGCCAAGCTGGAATGTCACAAAGTCCATGTAACTGTTTCTTGCCTTTCAGTGCCAAAACTTCGGAGCTACCTGGCCCTTGATGTGTTAACTTCTCTCGAGCTTACTACATATCTGTAAAGTAACAGAGTCCATTCTCTACATATAATCTAAGAAAGACCCAGCATATGTGAAAACATGTGAGTCATGGTGAATGGTCATTTATAATCTGAGTTTCATCTCTGTAAAGCCTGACCAGTTCTGTATCCCTGTCTCCTCTTCTAGCCCATTCCTACCTAGCCCATCTAGGAAGCCAAACAATTTCCTATCTGCACACAGTTCTCTTCAATTGTAATATAATGCTATAACTTCAACCTTCCCTCCAAATCCATCACACAACCATTAGATAGGAATTCTATTTGTGCTACATTAAGTACCAATTTCAGAGGTACAGGCTTCAACCAAAGTGGTTCCATTTCATTAAGTTTCTCTTGAGAATAAGCACCAAAGAGAAGGAGAAAAAAGCTTTCATGATTGAAATTTGTCTAAAATTGGCAGAGGGGCCCTCCTGTTACATCATTGCAGGCAGGTCTGTGTCACTTCTAATGCCTCTTTTCTTCTGTGGCCAGAAATTTCCCACAGGCCCTACAGTCTCTCTACCTGAGATGAGGTCCACAGACCAGCAGCATCATTACTCTCCTGGATGTTAGAAATACAGCTAGACGTCCCATCCAGTCCAGCTACATCAAGCCCTGCATTGTAACAAGATATAGCATGCTATACACTTAGCAGAATCCTGGTCCACAGGGAAGTGACTGACTCTCCTACCCCTTTGCCTGATAGAGCAAGCATATCTTAAAGTGCCCTGCCAAATGCCAGAACTTACTCTTTTTGGCATGGCTAGGCATGTGAAACTAAAATTTTCCGATTTGTTCTAAATTTTAAAGGCAGAAGTGCGTAAAACCAAGACAGGTAATAGGTATCTAAAAGGTGTCTTTCTCAGGGTGTCTAAGGAAATTTGTTAATTTGTAGAAGCTTCTTCCTTAGAAGAGAGCTAAGGAAATTTGTTAATTTGTAGAAGCTTCTTCCTTAGAAGAGAGCTATGTAAAAATATTTAGAAAGAGAATATCATAGTATGTATTAGTAAGCATATCTCTCTCTCTCTCTCTCTCTCTCTCTCTCTCTCTCTCTCTCTCTCTCTCTCTCTGTGTGTGTGTGTGTGTGTGTGTGTGTGTATACATGCACATACATATATGCAGGTACCTTCAGAGACAAAAAAAAAGGGTATAGGATCCTTTGCAGCCCCAGGTACAGGCAGTTGTAATCTTCCTAACATAGGTACTGGGATGAAAACTCCAGTTCTCTGAAAGAATTGCAACTGTTCTTAAGTACTTGCCCATATCTTCAGGCGTACATATGTGTCTATGTGTATGCATATTCTCTCTCTCTCTCTCTCTCTCTCTCTCTCTATATATATATATATATATATATATATATATATATATATATGCTGTGAGTGTGGTCTGTGTGCATCTATGTGTGTGTATGCATACACAATACACAATGGTGCATTGTGTGCATGTGTTTGTGCATGTATGCTCCATTTGTGTGACCCTCACAACTCTGTTCCACCTAGAGAAAAATTTAGAAAAGTCAAACCAATTAGGTTAGAGATACAGTGGTCCCTCATGTACAGATGCCTGAGAGGATTAAAATCAGGTTCCAAAGAATTAGTGTTTTGTGTTTCACCGACTTTGTCCTGAGGCTGTGGCAGTGTCACCAGCACAACATTTGAACACGTGCTCCTTTGCTCCAGTGAGGACAGATGGGTATCGATTGGAAAGCAAGTTGCTTATCTAAAGCTGGTCCTATTACTAAATAACCATTCATTGTCTTATAGAAGTTACAAGTGACTTCAGGTCAGAAGCATTTTCATATGTTCAATAGGTTTGTGAACTGGCCAGAGGATGACTTCTTGTTCTGTCTCCCTTGGGATGGTAACATTAGGTCCAATAAAGGGTTTCTCTTTAATAATCTCTTATGGTGTACTTTTAGTACAGTGAGCTGATGATAGAAAGAAACTTCACAAAAACCAGAGTTATAGAGCCAGGTAATGACAGCAGAGACTCCTGTGTACAGCTACAGTTGAGTAGAGAGGCAGCTGCTGAAGACGGAGCATGGAGTGGTTAGCAGGTCAAACTGTGAAAGCGGCAAGGCATCCGTCAGCATTGACAGCTATGCCCCAAGCAGAGTTGCAGGACCAGGGGTGACAGCCACAGTAAAAGGTAGAAATAGCTGTCTCTCAATGGTGGCCACTGTGACAATGGCCTTGGACATAGGAGGCAGCTGAAGAGTTCAGCAAAGTAGCCAGGCCAGGAACAAGAGGGATGGCATAACCAGAGAAGAGAACTGCAGGCCCTGGGGCCTGAAAGAGTCCCAGAGAACTGTCCAGATGATGAAGAGGGTAACCAACTTCTCCACAGAATGCTAGCACCAAATTGCCAAAGACTGATGGGCCTGACACACACAGACTTTCCAAACTAAATGGTCACTTGTCAGGCAGCAATCACTCCTGCTCCCCAACTGACACAAAATAGGTAGAAAGAGACATCATACTTTATACATGGTTTCCCCCATTATACCATCAGTAGGGAGCAGTTTCCTGACACAGTTTGGTTTTTACCATCCTCCAGGGTGCTGGGGGCTCAAGGCTGCCATCTTTATAAGGTGAAGGAAAGGATGCTACATTACTCTGTTTTAAACCATTATTTGGCCGGGCGGTGGTGGCACACGCCTTTAATCCCAGCACTTGGGAGGCAGAGGCAGGTGGATTTCTGAGTTCGAGGCCAGCCTGGTCTACAGAGTGAGTTCCAGGACAGCCAGGGCTACACAGAGAAACCCTGTCTCAAAAAAAACCAAAAAAACAAAACAAACAAACAAACAAAAAACCATTATTCAAGCAGCCATAATGCACGAAAGTTTTCTCCTTTGGAGGAGATTTAAATAATTATAAAACTCCAAATATAGCAGCAGAGTTTTGTGGACTACATACCTGACTTGGTTCTGGTAAGCATGTTGTCTTGATTGATCTGTCACCCACAGCAACAATCCTGTGATGTAGGTACACTTTTCTTCTTTAGTTATACAGATATGCAAACTGAGGCACACAGTTCACTGGGTCTCATAACTAAAACATGTCAGTGCCATGATTAAAACTCAGAACGTCAGAGTTAAAACTCACATTCTTCCTGCCCTACCTCAGGTATCATAAAAAGATGATGAAATCTGTTTGATGAAAGTCCAGCTGGGCATATTGGAGATGCAGAGATGCTATATTGTTCTGCATTTCCTTACTATAATTTAACACTCCAGGCTGATAACTTATGAAAAAACATTTGGTTATTAGTTTTGCAGATCCAATGCTGTGAATCAGATGATGGTGTTCTGCTGATTGGTGGAGTTGACAGGAAGCACAGAACACCTCACAGCAAGAGATGGAGGCTGCATGTGTGTGTGTGTGTGTGTGTGTGTGTGTATTTATTTGTGTGCATGTATGTGAATATGTGTGTACACTTATCTCTTTCTCTCTATAAAGCACCAGGATCCAACCATGAATTCCACACAGATAAGCATACGGAATTTTTGCCATGTTGGAAAGGTTCTTCTAAATAACACAGTCATGATGCTTCTTTTCTCTAAATAGCTCTGATAGGGATACAATTTCAATACCTGAACCCTTGGGCAAACCATCAGCACATAGTCAGCCATGGCAGATGCATATGATAAGGTGACAGACAGATCTTCTGCATGTGGCAGAAGCCACCTAGCCAGGGCTTTTTTTTTTTTTTCCTGTTTCATTTTCTCCCCATTTTTTCATCTATAAATCTTTCCATATATAGCAGACCACAGAAAGAGGCTGGGACCAAACAGATACACTTAAGTTTGGAGTTCATATAGTAGACTTGCTCGACTTTGCCACTAAGCTACGCTCATTAATGAATAATAAAGGTTATATCTTGACCCTCTTGTGCCCTACTGAGTCTTATTTCTCCATTTCTTTAGAACTCAAATAGGTAAGAGAACACTATTACACACGGAATCTTTTCAAACACCTAAATAGTGGTATTTCATCCTGGTGGCTTCTCGGTCTTTCGAATCAGACACTCACTGTGTGTTCCATGGAACATTAGTTTCTTTGATGCTAATAGCTACTATTTGTAAAGGGATTACATGGTCAAATGAGTAATTTTAGGGAAAGCAAGATAAAATGCATATCTTTACTGTAGGTCTTCTTGATGCCTTTGAATGAAAATATATTCTGTGAATCTTAACAAGGAAATAGATTAACCACCATTCTCAGAGTATTTGAGAGTATTGCATGTTTGAACAGACTTTTTTCTTTATTTCCCAGAATCCTGAAGTATTTGTCTTCCTTGGAACACATTAAGGAAATACTGAAAAACTTTATAAATAACATTCGGTTAATTGGCAGCTTGAAAATTATTATAAAGAAAAATAGATAGCTACCTGTGCAATGTGCAAATCTAAATTAGCACTGACTCTTAAAAGCTAAATGTGAGAGGAATTGGGGAGATGGCTTAGAGGTCACAACCCTCATAGATGACCCAAGTTTGTCTCCCAGAACCCACCTGCATAGCTCACAACTGCTTGTGATTCCGGTGCCAGCAGGATTGACATCCTTTCCAGGTTCCTCGGGCATCTCTACTCCCATGCACAGACTCTCCCACACATATACAGGTAAAGCTATCTTTGATAAAAAGCAAACACATTGGTAAATATAGAAAAGAAGGGAGGAACTCCCAAATATAGCAAAGATAGAACTGTAACAGAACACTAAGTTCAATTTCCTAATATTTAAGGCATATACATAACAGCAATGAGTGTGGCACAGGGAGGAAAGCAACAAGCTGGGGAAATATTTCTTTTATGGATGCCCAGCAACAATTTAAATTGTTTAGTGTCTAACAACACTCACTAATAAACAACAAAATGAAGACGAAGACTCCAGGCATAGAATGAACGTGCAGTGTGACCTCATAGCCCCTCCAAAGAAATATGGTTGAAAACCAGTGTGTGGTCCTCAACAGTCAAAATTGCCAACTAAAGCAATAGTAGTTTTTTTTTTACTTTATTTTCTAAGTCCCACTTTTCCCCTTTAGTAATATCTGAGCATGCTCACACCCCATGCTGAAGGAACACAAATGGGAAGCAACAACTTCTCTATGGAACAACCTGATGAGATTTTCAGAAGTCTTAAAAATGTGCATAATTTTTGACTCAGCAATTCTACCTCTGGAAATGTATTCCAAGGAGATGATTGCTGACACTAGGAAAGATTTATATTTAAGAACAGCTACTTTATCATTGCTTGTAATAACAAAAATCTAAAATATCCATAATGCATTACAATAAATATGACAAATTCATGGGCTGGAATACTATGCAGTCATTAAAAATTATGTAGTATAAGAATATTTAATGATCTGGAGAGATAATGATATAGTAAGGAAAAAAAGTATGTTAAAGACCAGAAATAAAGTCTAATCACTTTCATTATAAAATGCGTGCAATGAAAAGTATGGGCACTAAATACAAGTGGTGATTATGTCTAGCGGTTAGGACCATGTGCAAATATTTTCCCTCTTTTTTAATCATATTTTCCAATATTTCTTGCAAAGTTTCTGCATTTTATAAACATCTTGGGGTTTTTTGTTTGTTTTGTTTTTGTTTCTTTTCAACCAAGGAAAAGACAAGTTGCAAGGGACCACACAGTGACATTTGCATTTACACAAAGCAATTTTCTGTGCATACTTTTCCTTAAAATCACAGTTAGTAAAACTTGTATACCTAGGTTTTAGAGGATATAGTTCCCGATTTTCATGCATTTTACAGAGGCTAAAATAGCATAAACCAATATCGTCCATGGTGCTGGGTCTTTCCACTATCACTCACAGATCTACACGATCCCAGTGAGCTGCTCCCTGGAGGCCATGTGAGCCATAAAAGGTACCCATCTTCCCATTGTAAGTCCCAAGCCAAATCATTTTCAGTGTGACCAGCCTCGGCAAAATCAGACTTCCCATACAATCCATGAAGTCCACATTTTACAGCTGATTCAGCTACAACTGCTACTAACACCAAGGCTGTGGCCAAATGATTTCTGCTCCTGCATATCTCTACAACCATGAAGTCTGTGGACTTAGAACCTGGGAAGAAAGAGTTACAGATGGAAAAGAATATTTTAGATATACAAAAATGCCCACTTTATGTGCTAATTAAAAACATTCATAACAAAAAGTGGTCCCATTCACAGAACTTGTATAACAGAGGACGGTACTTCGGTTCTTCCAAGAGCTGAAAAAAAAATCTCAGATTTATACCAGATCCAGCCTCTTTCTCTGATGCAGACAGCTGTCCTGGATGCTCCAGGAAGCCAAGGCATGGAGAACTATTTCTACCCACCATGTCTCTAAAGGCACACCTGCAGAATTAAATTCCATGCATTTCCAGTAATGCTTTCAAAAGCTCAGAATCAATTCTTCAATCATTCCACTTTCTTAGCTGTGATTAAAAACATGTGTCCCCTAATTAAGCTAATGAGAAATAGTTAATTGGCAGCAAGCCCCCCTCTGTGTACACTTGCTAATGTCACCATCATTCTGACAGGAGAAAGGATCAAAGTCAAGGGTAGAAAGTTTTCAAGTGACTTTTTCATTATTGAAAGTCAAGGACTGGGGGCTTCATCTGTAAAGTGAATGCTGTCAGTTCAACCTGCAGGGAGGGATGCAGACTGACATTTCCTGCTAATTTTTTAGAGGAGCAGATGTGAGGATGCAAGGGACAGGAGTTGATAAGCTGATTTCTTTTCCTTTCTTGCAGAAATAATGTCTACAGGATAAGCCAAGGTAAAGAAGCAGTTTCCTGTATGGAGAGACATTAAGAAGATGTAATCTTGTGGGTCTGTCTGTCTTCTCATGGTCCTAGTGTGCATTTCATTGTCTCATCCTATTTGCAGATGGGATATGAATGATCATACAACTGGTCAAATGAAGCACATGCTTCAGTGACATTACTGCTAGGGCTAGGTTAGACCTGGACTTATTCAAGAGTGTCAGCTGAGCTGTAATCAAAACCATAGGGCATTGCTGGGGATGGAGGGAACATGAGCTTGGCCTTGTCTCTAGAATCTGGAGCCCTCTATCCTAGGTCAAGCCAAATTCAGGCCAGAGGTCCATCCTTTCAGGAAGAAACAAGTCCACAGTCCATGATAAGTTGTGAATAGAGGACAGAAGAGTCCTTGAATGCCTGAGAGGAAGTACTGGGGAAGGACTCTGGTTCTAACCCTGCACACCATGATTTGTGATCACTGTTGAGAGACAGATGTAGGGGAGAGCCTGCTCATCTGGACCACCCTGTCCTCAGCTTCCAACCAACTCAAAGCTCAACAAAGAAGCTCTATGTGTCAGACACAAGAGAACACTCTCCAGTCCAATGCTGGATGCAAATGATAGAGCCTACAGCAAGGCATCCCCACATGCCGATTCTCTGGCATGATGACATGTGTGGGACTGGGACAACTCAGACTCTAAGAATAGGAGACCTATAAAGACAAAGCTGTTTCAGAATATGATGCATTAGAATGAGAAATGTCCCCAGAGTCTCCATTTGAACATTTGGTCTCCAGGCACTGGTGCTGTTCGAGGAGGTTTAAGAGGTGTGACTTCCTGAAGGAAGTGTGTCACTGGAGGTAGGCTTTGGAAGATTTTGCCCATGCTCTGCTTGAGGCTATCTCTGTAGCTTCCTGTTCCTGCTCCAATATGTCTGCTGCTGCTGCTGCTGGTGCTGCTACTACTACTAGTTCAAATGAGTCTTATAAATAAAAGCAGCTGTGGTAGTTTGAATAGGAATAACTCCTAGTAGTATCAGTGTCAGTATCAGTGTCAGTATCAGTGTCAGTATCAATGTCAGTATCAGTGTCAGTGTCAGTGTCAGTGTCAGTATCAGTGTCAGTATCAGTGTCAGTATCAGTGTCAGTATCAGTATCAGTAGCAGTATCAGTGTCAGTATCAGTGTCAGTATCAGTGTCAGTATCAGTGTCAGTATCAGTGTCAGTATCAGTATCAGTATCAGTGTCAGTGTCAGTGTCAGTGTCAGTGTCAGTGTCAGTATCAGTATCAGTGTCAGTGTCAGTAGCAGTAGCAGTAGCAGTAACAGTAGCAGTAGCAGTAGTAGCAGCAGTTGTAGTCTTACCATATCTTCATACCATGGACTCTTATTCTAGAATTCTTTGAGTTGCATTGCTCATGGTATCTTATCAGAACAACAGAAAAGCAACTAACATGAAGTTATGGGTCATGGCTGTGAGAAACGTCCCTCCTGTACCCAAATCCAAGGATCTTGTTGGAGTTGAGGGAGATTGTTGGATACAAGACTCAAGAACCCAGAAGTCAAGGAATTTCTATGAATGGTCCTTGGCTGCTGTCTCAGTTTGGGTTTTCTTGCTGTGAAGAGACACCATGACCATGGAAACCCTTATAGAGGAAAACCTTTCATTTGGGACTGGCTTACAGTATTAGAGTTTTAAAGTTCATTATTGTCAATGGTGAGAAGCACAGTGGCAGGCAGGCAGGCAGGCATGGTGCTAGAGAAGGAGCTGACAGTTCTACATCTTAATCCTCAGGCATCAAAAGGAGACTGTGTGTCACACAGGGCATAGCTTGAGAGTAGGAGACCTCAAAGCCTGCCCCTACAATAACATACTTCCTCCAACCAGGGCACATCCTAATAGTGCCACTCAGTATAGGGCCAAGCATTCAAACACGTGAGTCTATGGGGTTATTCCTATTCAAACTACCACATCTGCTTTCATTTACAAGACTCATTTGGAAAAAAAGAAGCCATACCTGCTCTAGAACTTCCTTGAAGCTCTGCGTCTGGCACTTCTCCCACCAGGACAGTGTAAGTGTAACTCCGATCTCTTTAGGCCTCCTGACAGACCTGGAAACAAGCTATTTATTTCCTTCTGTCTGTTCCAGGCTTGCCTGGCATGGTCCAGCCTCCTGACCCCATCAGTTACCATAAGCCAGCATAGCATCCCTCCTTCCATGCCAAGTTTCTCAGCAGACCACAATACAGGTAGCTTTCCTGGTTCTCCAGCAGCAGGTGTCCACCACGAAGCTGAGTGTAGCCCAAGCACAAGACTGGCCTGAGATAGTTCGACAGCAACTCTTCACTCTGTAGCCATCCTTTCTTAGCTGGTGATACTGAGCTCTGGTTGTCCTCTCCCTACCCATCTCTGCCTTCTAATCAATCATCCTTCTATCAAGTAACTGCAAAGAATGCCTCGGGTCAGTGGACACTTCCCAGACGAGACACAGAAAAACAGGTAACAGACTGGAAAGAAAAAGCCGATAGATCATACTTGGGATTCATTTGAAGTAATTTTGTGTGGGCACCGCTGCCAAGGAAAAGAGAGGTGTGTGAAAGTTCTGTAAACCATGATGCACTAGTGAACTGGCTGAAACCTGCTGACGGTATCAGAATACTCCATTTTTAATATCAGAAGGGATGAATGATGACGGACACTTTCTAAATTGTTAGTTTCAGTTTCAACCACCACAGACAGGGTGAGTAAGTGGCTGTGGGCTTAGTGCCTGTGTTCGGCCTGAAGAAGCAGAGCTGAGCCAGGATAAGAACAGAATCACCAGTCCCCTATACAGTAAATACCCTTAATAAATTCCTTAAGCAATAAAAAAGAGAGAGAGGGGGTCCTGAGATAGATACAGCTGAATTAGGTACCATGCTTTAAAGTAATGAACGAATTCTCCATTGAACCTGTTCTAAGTTCAGTCTACAGATGCATGCCTCTCATAGTGTCTTCAGTTCCTTCAATATTCCCTGAACCTTTGTCCCTACAAGAGAAATAAAAGAATCTTCCTGAGCCAGGACCCTAAGTTTCTACCCTCACTCACCTTTGTGATTCTGCAGGCTTATTACACTGAGATTCCTGTTACCAGTTGTCACTGCTAGCTCATATGCACACATGGACTGCCCACCTGGTTAGTGCACGCTCCCACAGCTGCTTGTCAGTGTTAAATTCTGTTCTTACTGGTCAGTTCCAGATACTCTTGTGTCCAAAATGAAGCTCTGGCACACCAAGCTAGACCACAGATGGAGGTCTTGAGTTTGACCAGTTTGACTGTCTGATTCTACTGTTCCATCCTCACACAGGTAACACAGTGTACATATGTGTCTATTGAACCTTCTTAGGAAGGGTGACATGACTGTCAGGGGTGCAAGAGAAAGATTGTATGAGTCAGGTCACAGAAGTACTCATGGAAGGTAATCATGCAGGGTAATCCGGGAAGCCACTGCAATCCCAACCCCAAGGCCCTTTCTGGGAGCTTGTCAGATCCCTCAGCAGCTGCCCCACCCTCACTACTTTTAGCTAGGCCACTCTAAGGACTTTCGTGGTACCAAACATGAAAATAAAGGGCCACTGTGAGGGAGAGGCTACTGTGTTTAGGTCTGAGTTGCCAGCTTCTGTCTCCTGCCTCTGCCTCTCTGCCTCTCTGCCTCTCTCTGCCTCTCTCTGCCTCTCTCTCTGCCTCTCTCTCTGCCTCTCTCTCTGCCTCTCTCTCTGCCTCTCTCTCTGTCTCTCTCTCTGCCTCTCTGCCTCTCCTCTCTCTGCCTCTCTGCCTCTCTGCCTCTCTGCCTCTCTGCCTCTCTGCCTCTCTGCCTCTCTGCCTCTCTGCCTCTCTGCCTCTCTGCCTCTCTGCCTCTCTGCCTCTCTGCCTCTCTGCCTCTCTGCCTCTCTGCCTCTCTGCCTCTCTGCCTCTCTGCCTCTCCTCTCTCTCTGCCTCCTGCCTCTCTGCCTCTCTGCCTCTCTGCCTCCTGCCTCCTGCCTCCTGCCTCCTGCCTCCTGCCTCCTGCCTCCTGCCTCCTGCCTCCTGCCTCCTGCCTCCTGCCTCCTGCCTCCTGCCTCCTGCCTCCTGCCTCCTGCCTCCTGCCTCCTGCCTCCTGCCTCCTGCCTCCTGCCTCCTGCCTCCTGCCTCCTGCCTCTGCCCTGCATGATGCTGCCAGGGAAGGTTTCTACCTTACCACCCACATGTGCTCCACTAAGCACAAGTGATTGGGATCTAGTTGGTAAAATTTCCTTTCAAAACTTGGAGAAAAAGGTCATGGACAGTGGTTGACTGGTATTCCTTAAACTGCCCTCCAAGGTGACCATAAATTCACATCTGAGGAGGAGCGGGGTCCAGTACCACCCTGAGAACCTGCCTCCAACACTAATGCAGAATTTACCTCTAAGTTTTGATCCCAGAATGGACTGAAAATAAGTACTTACGAAGTACCTATTTTGTACAATGCTCTGTTCTAACCAAGAGGAAAAAGCCATGAGCTCAACAAGTCCAAAGTCTGCCCTGAAGTAAAGCATAGATTGGCAAAGACGGAGGAAATGTGTAGTATGCTGGGCTGGGTGGGGCACGTACTGCAATAGACAGTAAAGATCGATGGAGGTGCCGGAAGGTTTGTTTTTCCTTCTTTTTCTCCCACCCAGATTAGAATGAGATGATCCAGGAAAAGTGATCAAGAGACTCTTGAGAAGGGTGTGTGTGTGAGTGAAAATGAGATTTCCAGAAAGTGTTCCAGGTGCAGGAACAGGCAAGAACCAATGATGTAGGTGCAGTCCATCATTCCCAAGAGATAGCTGAGTCACAAGGGCCCATAAAGCCAGCCACACTGAGTAAGCTGGAACATGTATGATGTAAGTGAATATCTTCCCAGTATTTTTTTTTTCCAAAAACAACCGGAGAGTAGAGTGAGGTTAAGGGCAAGAAGAGAGCAGGTACACATTACTTACTGATGTAATGCAAGTGATCCATAAGGGTGGCTTAGCCAAATGGAAGGTATCAGAACAGACACAAAGAGTGGGTAGAATTTTAAAGTAGGCCCTGGGGATTTGGTGGTGGCTTGAGTATGTGTGGGTTGGGGAAAAAGGGGAATAGAGAGAGAATAAGTGAGGGGGGAAGAGGGAGAGGAGAAGGGGAAAGGGGGAGGAAGAGGAAGATGGAAATGGAGGTGGAAATGGAGAGGGAGAGAGAGAGGGAGAGGAAGATGGAAATGGAGGTGGAAATGGAGAGGGGGAGAGGGAGGAGGAGGGGGAGGGAGAGGGAGAGGGACAGGGACAGGGACAGGGACAGGGACAGGGACAGGGACAGGGACAGGGACAGGGACAGGGAGGAGAGGGAGAGGGAGAGGAAGAGAGAATACTCTCCTAAATTTCTCCAAGTGATTCTATGGTGTCTAGGTACCTCAGGGGTCAGACTAGATGCTGGTTTTTAGAGGAGACTTAGCCCTTTTTCTACATAGAGACAGGCAGAACTTTCTTGGCCTCAGGCAAAGGGCAGGGATTAGGGGATAATTCACTAGACATAAACAACTTAAATGAGCAGGCCTAAAGGATTAGCCTCCTCCCAAAGTCCACAAAAGCTCTGCCTCCTTTGTAGGCTTCTGCTGGATTCCGGATGAGATCCTTGTGCCTGAGAACTCTCAAAAGGAGCCCTTAGGTGCAGCCATTGAACTCACTCCTTTGGCCTACTTACTCCTTCTGGGTGAGCTCAGGACCCTGAGCTATTTATTTGTATTTTTTAAAAGCAGGGGAGTTTACGATCTTCCCTGCACAGGGAAGAAAATAGCCAGGTTTATTAAAGTACTCATAAAAGAAGCTCAGTTAATAAAACAGAGTTGGGGGAAACCAGGGAGCCACAGGCGTGTGGAGTGGGACGATCTAAGTGCTCTGAGCAGCCCCCCTTACCCCACTCTCTCCCTCGTCAGCCATCAGCACAGTATTTTCAGTTGCATCAGCGACTTTCCATCGCATCTTTCTTTCTCACGGGTAGTTTTGAAACCTAATTTCAATCTGCTTGGATGAGAGGCCAGCCCCCGACTGGAGACAGGCTTCCACAGCAATCTGGTGCTCTGTCCTGTCTACTTGAGCTTTGAGCTGCTAAATGATAGATGGTGGAGTGAGACTTCCCAGAGTTGTGTGGGGGAGAGTCAGCTTCAACCACCCCACCCCGGAGAGACGGTAAAGTTGCTTCTAAGTGCTGAGATAAAATGAAAGGTTTGGGGGGTAATACCATGCTTTGAAATGGCTTCCCATCTCCTCTATTGTAGCAGGAGATGCATCCCTTTTCTTGGGAGAAGGATAGGGTATATACTACTCATCTCAGTCTGCCCTTTGTAGCATTCCACAGCCTTTCTCCTTTCCCCTCCTCCTCTGGTTTCTGTTATTCAATGAGATGGAATATGTAAGGCCTTTCAGAAGATAACCACCACCACACTCAACTGTAATACAGCTTACAATAGAATGGGGACCTTACAATAGAATGGGGACCAGCAGGGCAGAAGCAGCTGTGAGATGTGGCTTTTTCTCTTCCAAGCAAAGAATTTTACAAAGCATTTGGAGGAAGGGGAGGGAAGGGGAGATTCCTCAGATGTCTGAAGTGCTTGAGCAGCCATTAGCTGATACAGGTGAACACATGCTGGAGCTGCAAAGCCCCAGCCCCAAGCAAGGGACCTTTTACTATACCAAAGGGAAGAAGGCAGCTGTTTGTGGGGAGGGAGGTGGGGAAATGCTGCTATATTAAAAAGTAAATGATGGTTATCAGCAAGTAGAAATGGAATGTGAGGCGCTCACTTTCATTCTGTCTTAAGCTGGTGCACTGCTGATGTGGTTTATTAAACAGCTGTCAGAATCCAGGCCCCAGGCAGATGCAGCCAGTGGAGTGTGAAGAAGACATTCCGGTAGGGACAGGCATAGCAACTGGTTTCTCTGCGGGCTTCCCATCCCACAGACCCTGTTGGATGGAGATGGAAAAGGGAAGGAAAATTAAGGGGCCAAGGAAAATGGAAAATCACTCAAGAAAGCAAGTGGAGTAGGGGGAAGGTGTTCCTATCAGAACCATTTGTTCTTTCCAGAACAGTTTAAAGGTATCTGGGAAGCGCAACGGAAGCGGGCAATGCTCTGCGCATGTGCATTAGGAGCACAAAAGAAGACGGTGATACCCTTCCCTTTGAGTCTTCAAAGCTAAGGTGACATTGAACTAATGGATGAGTGGTGTCGCCAGAATAAAGCATGGAAGAATGCAGAGAAAGTAGAGTGTGGGCAGATGGCCTGCATCCTTCATGCTACAACCTAATTTCCAAAGTAATGGCTTTAAGAGAGTCAGAAAGGGGGAGGGGAGAGGGGGAGAGAGCATGAAAGAGAATATGAATCTTTCTACAAGCACAAGTTGGCTGATAGGTTATAGGATTCCAACTGGTCAGATCTAAATGCATATAAAATTGAGCAACTCTAAATAGACTCAATAAGATATGTATGTATGTATGTATGTATGCATGATGTATATATGTATTTATAGGTAACAACAATAAAGAAGAATAGGTCACAAATTAGGGGACACAGAAAGAGTTAGAAGGAAAGGGAGAGAGAGAATGATGTAAATACAGTATTTATGAAATTCTCAAAAATTAAAAACAATATAAATAGAACAAAAGAGAAACAGGGTCTTTCAGAGCAATCTGTGATTTGCCCACAAGGTCTTTTCCTTTTCGAATGGGACTAAGGATTTGTAAGAAAGGCTTCCTGTAGCATTTGTCGCTTCTCACTCCATCCCTCTCCCCTAGCAACACGTAGCACTCTTTTTCTGTGCAGGTTAAAGCGCCAAGGCACTGTTCTAAAAGTTACTCAGGCTCAGGTATTTCCTTATAGCATGGGATTCAGTGAGAGATCAGCGTGGGCCATTTCCAAATACTAAGAACTGCTGGTCTGAACCAACTTAGAAGAATGAAATGCAAAAGGCTGTTCTCCCTCTGTCGGCTTGGAAAACCATGGGGAGAAGAAAAGCTACCCAATCAAAGCAGTTGCAGACTTTGCAGGCCTGGAGACAGCAGCAGGAGGGTCTGCATCAGAAATTCTCTAACCAGCCTTTGTCTGACAGTTGTTTGCTGTCCCCAGAGCTCACATCCCTAAGCACCCAAAATCTTTATTGTCTTGTCACCTCCTTTGTCACATGTTGCCTCTCTATGTTGAAGATCTTGCACCATATGAAATTGGAAATTACTTATATTTTAGAGCAGTGCGGCATTCACCTGTGCCCTGTATTTAGATGAAATATTCATATTTCTGGGCTCTTTCTATATTAATGTATCATTTATTTGGGGGAATTTTATGCATGAGATTTGTGAAGGTGAAGGAAAATATTTTTCTTTCCCTAAAAACGTGTGCCAGTTGTCATCTGTGTTGCTAGAGCATGTGATAGTGAGCAAGGATGGGCAGGAGGGAGTCTGATATGGTTCAAATCGGAAACATGCCTCAGAGGCTCATGTTTGAACACTCGCCTCCCAGTGGGTGACTCTGTGAAAGAAGGATCTGGAAATTCTAGGGATGAGGCCTAGATGGTAGTGGTAGGCCACTCTGCTGTATCCCTGGTTCCAGCCTCACTCTGATTCCCAGCCTGCTTTGATATGAACGCCCTCTTCTTTATTTCCACATCAGCCCTTTTCACTGGAGATTAGGAAACATTTCCATTAAAGATACTTCAGGAATTACTCGTCTGAAGGCTCCAGTGTACAAAACTTCAAACTGATCTGAAAGACTTTCCTTCAAAAGAGAGAATATTTTAAGTTTATTACACTTGCAAAGAACTGTTTAAGTATAGGACAGGTGTCCTATAACTTTCTAAAATTCTTTATACATCAGGAACAACCATGATATAAGCACTCTCCATGTATTTTCAGATACTATGTCCAGTCTCCTATTTTCAATCACCAAAGCACTCAGAGACCTCTGCATCAGTGTCTAAGGGTGCCTGGCTGCTGCTCAAGCTAACGGCAGATCTTGGCATTTTTCACCCAGGGCTAGTCTTATAGGCATGCAGAATGCAGGAGTTATATGATCATGGAAATCTCTACTGACAATCAAGAAACAATCTTGTGAGGCCAGGCAAGATGGACCAGGCTCACATTATCCATGAGATGCACCTGAGTGAGACTGGCATGAAGCTGTAATATTGATGCCCAAGTTGCAATAGAGACTCCAGGATGTTGGAGATGCCAGGAACATGGGATGTCTGCCAAGGAAAACTTGGAGGCAGCCCAACAGATAGGCCATGGCAAATACGTGGGTGGCCTCCCTAAGCCATTGGCACCACACTTGTCCTAGATGTTGGACATGGAACTACAGGACCTCAAGTGTTCCCTCCTGGCTTTCAGTCTTGCCTTCATCTCATCTCTTGCAATGGCAATCTTTCCTTTTTGTTTTTGTACTTTAGAAGTATATAGTTTTCCCTTTTATGTTATGGGCTTCACAGTAAAAATATTGAGTCTCTTAACAGACTGAGATTGAGTCTCAGTAGAAAGTTTAGGCTCAGGCATTTGAATTTTAGATTCTAGATACGCTTAAAGTGATATTTAATGCAGTTTGCATTCTGAGATGCCCATGGGCCTTTAAGGGTTGAGTGGAATGCTCTGGTTTGAATTAAAGTGCTTCTACAATTTGTTTGGAATGTTTGAGGTTCAGTTGGTGGTGCTATTTTGAGAGGTTTTGGATACTGAGTTATGGCCTGGTTGGTGAAAGTAGGTATCATGATGTGGCCTTTTGAAGGTTATGCCCAGTCTTTTCAGTCCTTGGTTATATATGGCTCTTGTCTTTCTCTCTAGATCCATCATGGTGTAAGCAGTCTCCACCAATGCCTCTGTCCCCACACATTAAGCTGCACTCCATGCCTTGTCCATTAGAATGGACCAATGTTCTCTGAAACTGTGCATCAGAATAAATATTTCCTTCCTGGAATTGTTTCTGCCCAGAGTTATATCAGACTAAGGTGAAAGATAACTATTAATACACTGGGTGTGGCCAAATCTGGGAAGATCCTAGAATGCTATCCAATGTCACTGAGATGACTTCCCAGGGACAAGGTGGATCCTTGAAGGATGACAAGCAATATGCTATAAGACAGGAGTTTTCGATAAGCTCACTGCTTCTGTAAGGTAAATTGATCCAGATGAGACAAAATTAGATCCAGGAAGAGGGTCAGTAGACTCATTCAACAATAAGGGATGGTCACAGTCTTGCTGTAAGAGAAATATGTCCTATCTCCATGGGTGTTCTCTGGCTTAACTCAGATTGTTATTCTAGAATATCCTAAAAGGTCTGTGTGTAACAGTCCTGTCCTCCCAAGTTTTTTCTTGGGATGTGGTAATGATTGTGAGAGGCCGGGCCTAGTGTGATGTTTTCAGTTGACTCTGAATCAACCTTCAGCGAAGATCAAGAGTCTTTGCCTCTGTCTCTTTCTCTCCTTTGTGCTTATCCATGCCTAGCAGCTGTGCTCTCTACACACTTCAATCAAAATGTGCTGCTTCAGAATAGGTAGGCTCAAAAACAGCAGGGTCAGTTGATAATGGCCTTGAAACCTCCAAGACTGTGAGCCAAATAAGTGTTTCTCTTTATAAGTCAGTAGGTTCAGGTGCTTATTAGAGTAAAGAAAAGAAGAACACAAGACAGCAAGCTAAAGCAGCTGCACAGTCAGCAGACACTGTGTCCCAGGGAGGGAAGCAATAGTAGTCTACATGGACAGCAGACACTGTATCCAGGGTGGCCAAGAGTGGAGAAGGCTTGTGTCCCAGGGAGGACAGCAAGAGGAATCTACATGGATAGCAGACACAGTGTCCAGGGTGGGGAGCAGGAGGAGCTGGGATGGGGTCAGGGGATGAAGATAAAGCGGTGGGACTAGAATATATCCCAGCTCGTAACTACGCATCCACAGCCTCAAGGACCACAGAGAGTAAGAAGGACTCCAAACGTACCAAACAGCCAAGGGCAGAAAGCACATTGGAAGAATTTGGCTTTTACATTTAAGCTAGATAATAATTATCTCATTTTAACATTCCCTAAAATAGTATGGCTTTTACTTCCTTCCACAAGCAAATTTAATAATTTCTTATGATACTGTGCTATTTAATTGTTAATTACATCATTATTTTATTATCCAGAAATGAGAAACACTTGGTGTGCCTTAACAGTTTTGAGTTCCGGAGGGGAAAGTCATTGGGTTGTTAACCCCCTTTTTTTAAAAATTAAAAAAAAAAAAATACCTTAAGCCAGCCCATTCCCTGTTTCATAGTGCTTTTTTCTCCCTTTCCAGCAAGTACTGCATGATAAAGTAATTGTATAATTAGGAAAAAATTTTGTTGCTAAAAGGTGTGAGTATTCCGTATCTCTTGGAATGTACTCAATTCGAATTAATATAGAAAAGAGGAATATAACATAACCTTAAATAAGTTTAAGACTCATGGTAGCCCAGTTGACAGGGTTCCCACACCCTCATCCTCAATATGAACACAACACAGGAAGTTTGCAGACTGCTGTGCGAGCAACTGGCTGTCTTTCTTTGCATGGCTGGTTTCAGCTGCTCTCATTTGTCCTCCTCTAAGCAGATAATGGAAGGGCTGGATAAAAAGCTGACGAGCCTCAAAGATTCACCGTGTATTCTCTTTATGATGGCCTCAGCTGAGGAGGCTTAGAGTTTGCTGCTGTTCTGGTGTCAATCATAGTCATGGGTGTAGTACACTGCAGCTTTTACACATTTGCTTAATAAATTAGCATTCAGTTCTGATTGACTCATTGGGTGGAAACATTAAATTTACATGTCAAGTAGAAGAGAGAAGAAGGGAGGAACTCAGAACACTGAGAAGAAAAGGCAACAACTCCAGTCTATCACAGTCTGCTGGGGGAACAAAAAGACAATTTTCGTTTTCATTCTAAATCAAGGATTGGTGGGTAGAAATAATCCAAGGAGATGGAGAAAGCCTTTGCCCTTTTTTAGGGCTCCAACCTGCTAAGGTCTGGCAGTTTAGAAAGCCAATGACTCTGCCCATTTGCCGAAAGGATCATTGGAAAGTCCTTTCAGTCGGCTTGCCATTTTTTTTTTTTTTTTTTTTTTTGCATCTGAATAAAAGAAGCTTTGTGCCTGAAAGATCCATCATTCTCAAGAGTATCGGGATAAGAAAATGACATAACAGATGTGAACACATTTTGAAAGTAAAGGCAATATATAAATGTGAGAGAGTCTTCGTTTTTATTGCACATATCCGTCTCACCCGCCATTTTCTGACAGCACCGGCCCTATTAGCCCCATGCATTATAATAATCCATTATTGGCACAATCAGCCTTGGGTGGTAGCAGCTGGCCTTGACTATTAGAATAGAAATGGGTGGGAGATATGATAGATGAAGTCTGGTTCTAAAGAAAGGAGACTGGTTAGTGCGTGCTACCTTTCAGAACCAGTCTAGGTTCTAGCCAAGCCTGTGAATTCCTCCCAGAGAACCCAGGTCTCCATGAAGCCAGCTGGACAGATCAGGCTTGATGGCCAGTGTCCTAGTACTTAGATCAAGTCAAATCAGTTATTCACAAAGGAATCTGCACAGATTTACTATTTACTATGGCACTTGCTCAGTTGGTGGACGCTGACATCTTTAAGTCCCAGCTAATAACATTGGTTTTATAGTAGCACAGCAACAGAAATTTGGATTCAAATGGGTCCAAGTTGCTGCCATAAACTGCGTATTTACAGATTTGTGGAAGCACCTTTCTACTTCCAGAGAGTGACAATTCAAGCATTAGCAAATAGATACGTAATCAGTAGATGTCCTTCGAATGCTAGAAAAAGAAAGAAGCGGAGTGTGGGTGAATTAGCCTTCAGTGTCAGAAGGATAGCAACACACGATTAGAGATAGCATACCTACCTTGGAGCCAAATGTCTTGAAAGTCCAGCCAATGGTGTTTAAATACATTCAGACTTGTTGGTGTACCTCTGAGGGTCCTGATTCTGAACCAGACAATAGTCCTTAGTCTCAGAGAGTTTAGAGCATCCAGAATTACTTAACACTGCTACACTCATGAAAATAACCATGGAATCCTGAGTACTCAAGTGTCCTGGGCAGTTTATGAAGTAGAGAAACTTAAAATTGAGCAACCGAGGTCTCATATACCTTTTCCCAGTGTCATTTGTTTTCATTTAGGTGTTTGTGCTATCTTCTTCCTTCACTCACCATTCTCTGTCATATCATTAAGAAATTGTAAAAAATAAACAAACAAATAAATAAGATTTCTTTTCTTGGTCTTTAGATTTCTTTTCCAAGAATCCTCTAAAAACATGAAAGAATCCCCTTGTTACATTGAAGGGAATGGGATAATCTCTGCTCAGGCCTATTAATCATCCTTACAAACTTGAATTCATCTAGATATGGAGGAGACAACTACTTTGTTCTCAATTGACCTGAGTGCTTGTTACCAGAAGTGGTGTCTCCCATCCACATGACCCACGTGTAGGTTGTGTGTGAACCAGATACACATCTGTCAGGTAGCCCAGTGGTGGCCTTCATAAGTTACCTTCTGGCCTCATTTGAAGAGAGTGAGAATTTCTGCACACGAACAGAACATATTACCCAGCCGTCTGCCTCTCCTAACTCCTAACAGATATTTCTCACAGTTTTTAATAGCCCTACTTGAGGTTTCTGGTGATATTTTTAAACTACTCAGATATTGTGTGCACTTATTGACTCATTTCTGGTTTTCTGGCTAAATATCTGATGCCTGGCCTACTCCACGAAAGACAGAGTGCAGTGTATGTGAGTGTGTGTGTGTGTGTGTGTGTGTGTGTGTGTGTGTGTGTGTACACTTGTACTATGAGTATGGAGGGTCTTTTATTAATGGCCAAGCTAGAAATCAAGCCCCAAAGATCTACCTCCTACCATGGAGATTGCAATCATGTTCCACCATCCCTTGATTCTTTTTTTTTTTTTTTTTCCTTTGAGGCAGGATCTTACTGTGTGGCTCTGGCTGTCCTGGAACTCACTATGTAGACCAGGCTAGCCTGCCTCCTGAATGCTGGGGTTAAGGTATGTGCCACCATGCTTGGCTCATCCCTGGATCATTTTTACGTGGGTACTGGAGATTGAACTCAGGTCCTGGTCCGTGTGCAGTAAGCAATAGGTGCTTTACCTGCTGAGCAGTTCCCAGCTCTTAAGAGCTTGTATTTAGCTGCCTAGCACCACCACTTCCGGTCAAAGTGACTGGTGTTTAGCTGCAAACACATTCATGAGGGCTGGGTAGTTAGTACCCACAGACAGGCTACTATTAGAACACCGTCTCCACTTATTAAAGCCACATCATCCTCTTAGTCTTGAACTAAGAATTCTGACCTGTAACTGCTAATGCCAAAGAAATATCAGAGCTAAGCTGCAAAGAAGTCCCCTTGGCTGGAACAAATACTCCTCTTAGCATGGTCCATCATTTTGATATTTTCTTCTGACAACTTCTAAATGTGTATAGACACAACCTGCCTACCCTTCTATTCATGTATTCCCGCAGAGCGTCTGATTTTCTGCATGGCAGGAGCCAGACCCGCACCCACCCTGTTCCCCATTTTAACACATTTCACGATTTGGTTGCTTTGGTTGCATTTCAAAATGACATATCTGATCAGTTCTTTAGTAATATTGATGTTTTGCCCTTTCAAATGTGTCATTTGATTTTCTGATGTTTTTCTCCATCTGCTTTCATTTAGTCGCAGCTTTTTATTGGGTCCCTGCAGGTTTACAGAAAGGAATCTGACTTCAGGGTATTTTATTTTAAAATGTTTTTGCTCCAGTTTTTGCTCTTACGTACCCATAACTCTGCCTCCACCAACCTGCTTGCTTGCCTTCCCCCTCTCCTGCCAGCTCACCTTCTCACCCTTGCCTCAAAACACTGAATAAATTCCTCACTTACAGGGCTTCAAACACTGGCCTTTCCCCCATCACATTTAAGTATTTCATTGTGTAAGGTCCATTGCCTTGCTTCAGCTGTTCCCTGTGGATTCAATCAAAGAGCAATTTTTAAAAGCAGGTATGGGGAGCGGGCTGATATTTTACATTTCTGACATGTTTTTATTGCCCTGGTTGAAGACATTTCCAAATAGGAATTCCAAATTTTCTAAGGTGTAAACAAAGGCCCAATACAGTAAGTTCTTCTCTGGCTGTTTGACTCTTCCTGCTTTCTCTCACCAGATCTGATGCGCTGTCCTGATGTTCTTGGCAGGCTAATTTCCACATTTCTGCTCTCTTAACCTCTTCCCCAGGTACAGTAAATACAGATGTTAGAGGATAGAGAGACTGACTGAAGGTGAACACACAACAATTCTCTTCTTGTGAAATATCTAAGAAAGCTGACGGGTGGAGTCAAATAAAAATACAAGTTAGGTTTTTGTTGTTGTTGTTTATAATTGTTATCACAGATTGTCACAAAACCTTAGCTAAAAAAGAAGACTCCATGAGCATCATGCTCAGGTGTGAAAAACTCAACAACATAAACTCTTAGCTCAAGAACGTATTCTTAAGGTCTAAATAGGGCTGTGGGAGTAGATTTTGGTTGTCAGACTGATGGGATTGAGAGTCGCTGTGGAACAAGTCTCAGGGTGTGTTAGTAAAGGATTATCTAGATTAGATTAATTGAGGAAGGAAGACAGACTCCAAATGTTGGTGGCACCCTTCCACCACCTGGGAGTTCCAGGATGAATCAGAGGAGAAAGTGAGCTGAACATCAGGGTTCTTCTCTCTGTTTCTGGGTTTTGGATGCATTGTGCCCAGGTGTCTTGCATCCCTGCAGCCATGACTTTCCCACCATGACAGATTCTACTTTTGATTCAAAGTCAACTCTTCCTTCCTTGAGTTCCTTTTCTCAGTTGTTTCATCACAGCGATGAGATAAGTATCTAAAACAAAGGCCCTGAGGTGTGCGTTACTATTGGTGTCTTGTTTGCTTCGCTAGGAAAAATTTATAGAAATCATGAAGCCTTCAATGCTGTCATCCCCCCCTACTTGAGAGGCTGAGGCAGGAGAATCAAAAAATGAAGAGTTGCTTAGGGTACAGTGAGTTCAAAGCCAGCCCAGGCAACTTAATGAGACTGTCTCAAAATGTAAAAAAATAAAGTCAAAAAAGGACTGGAATATTACTCAATAGTACAGTACTTACCTACCATGCATTAGAATCTAGTCTTTGGGATTATAAAAAGAAAATGGGTCTCTGCTCCTCCCTGTTCCAGAGACAGCCACATCTCCTTGTACAGTGCCATCCTCGTCCCATAGACAAAATGGTGAAGGTTGGTGTGGACAGATTTGGCCATACTGGGAACCTGATTACCGGGGCTACCTTCAGCTCTGCACTTGGCAAAGTGGAGGTTGTTGTCATCAACGACCCCTTCATTGACCTCAACTACATGGTCTACATGTTCCAGTATGACTCCACCCATGACAAGTTCAATGGCACAGTCAAGGCTGAGAATGGGAAGCTTGTCATCAACAGGAGGCCCATCACCATCTTCCAGGAATGAGATCCTAATAGTATCAAATGGGGTAATGCTGGTGCTAAGTATGTCCTGGATTCTACTGGCATCTTCACCACTATAGAGAAGGCTTGAAGGGTGGGGCCAAAAGGGTCATCATCTCTGCCCCTTCTGCTGATACCCTCATGTTTGTGATGGGTGTCAACCACAAGAACAACTCGCTCAAGACTGTCAGCAATGCATCCTGCACCACCAACTGCTTAGCCCCTCTGGCCAAGGACTTTGGAATCTTGGAAGGGCTCATGACCGCGGTCCATGACATCACTGCTACTCAGAAGAGTGGCCCTGCTGGAACGCTATGGCGTGATGGCCATGAGGCTTCCCAGAACATCATCTTTACATCCTGGTGCTGCCAAGGCTGTGGGCAAGGTCATCCTAGATCTGAACGGGAAGCTCACTGGCATGGCCTTCTATGTTCCTACCCCCAATGTATGCATTGTGGATCTGACATGTCACCTGGAGAAACCTGCCAAGTATGATGACATCAAGAAAGTGATGAAGCAGGTATCTGAGGGCCCACTGAAGGGCATCCAGGCTACACTGAGGACCAGGTTATCTCCTGTGACTTCAACAGCAACTCTCACTCTTTCATCTTTGATGCTGGGGCTGGCATTGCTCTCAGTGACAACTTTGTAAAGTTCATTTCCTGGTATGACAGTGAATATGGCTACAGCAACAGGGTCGTGGACCTCATGGCTTACATGGCCTTCAAGGAGTGAGAACCCTGGACCACCCACCCCAGCGAGGACACTGAGAGCAAGAGAGAGGCCCTCATTGCTGAGGAGTCCCTGTCTCCAACACTGAGCGTCTCCTCACAATTTCCATACCAGAACCCCATAATAACAGGAGGGGCCTAGGGAGTCCTCCCTACTCTCTGAAATAACATCAATAAATGTTCACTGCAACCCTCGCCACCCCCCTCCCCAAATAAAGAAAAGAAAATGGAAGGGGAAAAGGCAGGAAAAAAAAAGAAAAAAAAAACAACAGAAAAACAAAACCATTTGTCTCCCATGGTGGAAAATGAGGAAATGGGTTCTCAGCATCAGTGTCAGCCTAGATTGTCATTAGGCTGTTCGATTTTCTCTTTGAAGAGTTTGTACTCCTACTGCAGCCCCAGTTGCTTGTGAAGAATGCTAGTATGTGAATTTTAGCCCATAGATGACAGTACATACGGAACTTCCCAACTTAATTCCATACCTAACAGAGAGAGAGAAAGAGAGAAAGAGAGAGAGAGAGAGAGAGAGAGATTGAGAGAGAGAGAGAGAGACTATCTGTGTCCCACAGGAGGTAGATGCCATCTAGTGAGAAAGAACATGGTAGAAATGGCACTGCAGATACCCTCCTGAGGAGCAGAATGGTGTGCTATGAGCTCAGCTAGGATGGCCATGTAAGCACAGAATGACAACATTCCAGGGAATTAGGAAGTACATAGGCTCAAATGCACAAAACTCAGCTTGTTATATTAGCCAGATGATTAGCCTGTATACAACATCAGAGAGAAAACAGTCTGATATCCGGGATGCTTCTTGGGGGAATTAATTGTTGTACACTACAGCTGCTGTGCTTGCTGGATCTCCAGGGAGCTCAACCATGCAACCAGATGCCCTGAATGCCAGCTATGGAGCTGTATGAGTCAACCTTTGTCCTACTGGGCTTCATGCAGTCTTGCTTTGGTCCTATCAGTCCTTTCTATGCTACAGTCTTCTTTGGGACTAGAGATGTTTATCCTGTGCCTTTCTGGCCATCGAGTAGCAGATGTATGTTATTTTTCCATTTGATGGTTACAGTCTCAGAGCTAAAATTTCCTTTGAACTTTAGAAGAGACTTTGGGCTTGCATTTTTTGAAAGATGCTGGAACTGTTAAAACCCCAAAGACCGTGGAGACAGAATAAATGTATTTGGCATTATGAAGTAGACATGAATCTTCACAGCTCAGTGGCAGAATGTTATGATTTACATAGGTCTTCACAGGCTTCCATGTGGGTCATAGGAGGTGTTCTGTTGTATCTTGTCCATAGTCCCTTCCTATGTTCTCCTTTGTTTCCTGGCTGCCACAAGGCAAGCATCTCTGCTCTACCAGGCCCTTCATCGATGAGCTTCTGCCTCACCATAGCCCAGAAGCAATAGAGCCGGCTAACCATGGTCTGAAACCTTTGAAATAATGATTCCAAATAAAATTTTCCTCTTTTAAAATAATTTCTCTCAGACATTTGTGGCAGTGATAAAAAGAGACAAAATTAAACAAAAAATGGTAACAGCCAACGGTGTTATTTTTCTTCTTGGCTTCACAAATTTTAAATTACAAATCTGCATTTATTTTTAACTTAGGCTTTATTTTTTTTTACAATCTGGATATTCAATCTTTTGTAGTTTATTAAAGGCCAGTAAAGTACAACAAGTTCTCATTCCTTACTGTACTCTGCACAATACTACTCCATCTTTGTTTTGCTCTATTCTTTGTGTGTATATTTTTGTATGTGTGTATGTGTGTGTACCTGTGTGTATAGAACAGATGTCAACACTGGGTATCTTCCTCAACTACATTTTTGAGACAGGGTCTCTTCTTGAACCAAATCCTCCCTGTCTCAAGTGACCAGCAAGCCCCAAGGGACCTGCCTGTCCTAGCCTTCCTCATGCTAGAATTATATGTGCATGCTACAGAACACAGGATCTCATGCTATGTAGCAGATATTTTTCTAACTGAGATATCTTTCCAGCCTTATATTTCTCTTGTATTGTTTTGTCTCTTACTGTCTTTCCTTACTTCCCAGCACTTAGATGGAAAGAGAAAACTATTTACAACAAGTTGTGCTCTGACCTCCAGGAATATACAGGGATATACATGCATGCAAACACACACACACATGCACACACACACACACACACACGCACATACACATATACACACATGCACACACACAAACATGCACAAATAAATAAATGTAAAAGTAATCATCACAATAATAAAATGTTTATAATTTCTCTACAAAGGATTAAATTTATTATATAAGGGAGTCTTTTTTAAGAGAATAAAACAGTCATAATAATTGTCTTATAGAAAGAAGGAAAACACATCTGAGATGGTAAGTCTACTTTCCTAATTCAAAAAGAAAAACTTGGCCTCTATTACAGCATCTTTTGGGCCACTTATGAGGTCTCTGCTTGAGGATCTCATCACAGACTCTTCAGGCTCCATCTCTTGTGTTCAGATTCCTCAAACTGGAAAATAAAATCCCCCATTCAAATGAAAGGAAACTTGGCTAATTTCTTCCTAGTAAGAGTCTTTGAAGTTCAAAGCATTTAGATTTCTCCACAGTATGTGCTGACATGAAATCTTTCTCCCAGCATTTTATAAACTGGAATTCTTTTAGCTGATACTTCTCAACTCCAAAAGAGAGTCTTCATAATGATACTTTTGAATGTGCAACAAAAAGCCTCTATATGTGCCCCAGAACCAACAGAATCATCCAGAAAGACAAACTACAATGTACTCTACTATTGGAATCTTTAAATTATATGGTTTTTCTTCAGCAATTTTCCTAAGACAAAAAAGCATGAATGTTGTGTCTTTGGGATTAGGGAACAGCTAAAATGATTGAGTTTTCTATAACAGTAAAATATTTATATAGTTTTGATTTATTTTAATTACAAGTAAAGTGAAATCTTTTTATGTTTTATGGGTGCTGGAAACTGAACCCTGGTCATCTGCAGGAATATAAGGACTCATAACCAGTAGGTCATCTCTAGCCCTGTTCCTATTATTACTTTATTACTCAGTTATTTGATCTCCTTTTTGGTTGCTTGCATGTTGTAAACTGTCAGCAAGTCTTCTTACTGTGATCTTTTCTCGCAATGACAGACAAGGGAGGCCCAAGCACGATATTTCACAATTGAGGCTTTTGACTAGCTTGCTAATTTTAAGCACCAAAGTGCTAGCTTGGAGCTAAGATTATGCATGGCCCTAAAAATAATTTCTCACAATCTTATGAACTAGATGGACATAGATTATGAGTGTTTCCATTTTTTTTAAGGAGGAGACTGAGCTGCAGACTGGGTTTCTTTTGTCTAGAGTGACATAACTATTGGATTTACGGTCTGTCTGAGCCTCCTGCTGAGCATTAATCTAAGATGACTTTTGCTTCCTGCAAAGCTGGAGGATGGCAGTGGGACAAATGCTCGCTATTTCCAAACACCAGCTCCCCATTCTTTTGCTGGGGATCAGGAGCCTCTTCACTGCAGGTGTGTTGGCATTATTCTTTGATTAATCAATGCTGGACAGGGCTTCTGGCTAATCTCATTAGCTAATAGTGCTTCTGGGTAATTAGCTTGATGTGTATAATTATCCTCAGATTTTAGGGTTTTTTTTTTCCACTTTGACAGCATTGGTATGTATTTCATACTTTGGAAAGCAGTGACCATTGGAGAGAGTAAATTCCCATTTGAGAATAAAATTCCCAAATCTTTTCACATCAAGAAAGCCTATCCCACAGTGGGATTATCTGACCTTCACCTGCTAAGAACACTTGCGCTTCCAGAAATTTTTCAGCCCCCCCACACACATACACATGCACACATGTATGCCTGCACACATACAATACATACATACATACATACATACATACATACACATAGTGCATACATATACACAGACAAACAACAAAATTACATGCACACACTTATACACACACACACACCAATGAAATGAAATCTGGAATTATTTCCAAAACTTGACAAATTAGCTAAAGTCATGAGTCCGTACTTTTGTGATTAAAACTCTAAATTCAGCTAAGCATATTATAACAGAAAGAAAAACACAAACAAACAAAAATAAAATCAACAACAACAAGAAAACAATCCATGAGGGAGAAAGCTATAGCACAATGGATAATATGTTGAATTACATTAAATATTTAGTTCTTTAAATACCCATTCATTTTTTATTTAAAAAATGTTAGGTATGAGCGCCAGTCTAACCATTTCTGCCATAGTCTTACCTTCTGACATTTAAACCTATTGATACTTTGTTGTGTAGTGAATTTGTAATGTCTTCTTGGGCTTATATCAGGCATCTTATCCCCAGCTAATGGCACTACTTTGGATGGATAGTAGAAGCTTTTGGAAGTGAGCTTAGCTAGACGAATAGGTCACAGGGGATATATTCTTGGAGGGAAGTCCTGTCCTTGCCTCCTTCCCATCATACTCTCAGCTTCTTGTCTGACACAATGGAGTAGCTCTCTCTCAAAGCAAGCTCCGGTCAAGATGATGTTCTACCCAAGTGCAAACAGACATGTGACTACTTGTACTGAACTCACTGAATCAATAACCAGAATAATCCTCTTCCTTGAAGCTGTCCTGTCATATAATTTAGTCACAGACACACATAAACAGCTTGTATAATACTCGGTGTACGGGTCTGTAGAATGAGAATGATCTTTCAGTCAGCTTGCTTTAAATCACTGCTGTGAACTGGGCTTGTGGTGCCAGGAGAAGCCTGGAGCATAAGAGGACTTGTCTGTTGAGTTTGTTGTCTCACAAGGTTGGACTAACTGACTTCTAAGACTTTTTCAGAGGCAGTAGCCTGTGACTCTACCAAAAACCATTCTCTTCTTATGCTTCCTTCCAAGACCCAGAGGAAGAGAGGATGAAGGATGATTATACTGGAAAGCAAAGCACTATCAGGATGCTTCAACCCAGAAGTCTGTTAGGACACAGGGAAACCTTTCATTCTGGCTTCCACTAACTACCCTTCCCAATGTCACTCATAACTACATCCATTCTGTGCTGGAAACAGGGATTGTGTGCTGGTTATACCGTCTGTCATTTCCTGGGTGTGTATCTGGGTCCCTTCTCTTCTCTTAGCACAGCACCCAGCTGCGCCAGGCCAACAGCCTACATTCCCAGCTATAGAATGGTCACTCTTGACCTGCTGTATCTCAAATATTTGATTTCAAGGCAGTTCAGTAACCTTGCCCAAGCCAATGCTGTCAGCTAAATAAACTGGATCTAATGTGCTTCTCATAATGAATTATCCTATCATAGAAACTATGTTTGGTTATGGCCTAAGGAAATTGGAGTTTGATATTTTTTTTTTTTTAAATCAGAAAGCACTCTTGCATTCATAGGATCCATTCCTGGGGGAATAGATCCATTTTGACTCAGAAGAAATTTACTGCTAAAATGTATTATTATCCAGCTGCTGATGTCCTCTCACTTGGGTGCTGAGGTCTGGAACAGAAGCATTTACTGTCTTGTGTGAGCCAAAGCTTGTTTCTATTAATAATCAATGCTACAGCAAATGTATTGAATTTTGTTTTCCTCCTAACTCTGCCCCAGTAATAATTTTAATGAGAAAGGAAGCTCTCCTGATCTTTCTCAGTAGCCTTATGCTCCTGCATGTAGATGTTGTCCCTTGAGAGTTGGAGGAAAACAGCAATGAAATGGTGATTTTTTTTTTTTTTTGGTCTGTTACATGTTAAATATAAACGGTATGTTTGAAAACCTACAAAATACAAAAAGGGACAAGAAGTCAGCTAGTATTCTCTGTTCTTAAGTCGTGGTCTGAAGAGGGATTCTCTCCTTTATTCTTCAAATTCTGCAAATGAGAGATGTTGGATGACTCTCTAAATAGCTAAGCATCACGCATTTATAGTGTTATTATTATTTTTATGTGTGCTATTTTCCCTTAGCAATAGAAAGAAAATAAATCGTCTTTTCATTGCCAGTTCTATTTTTGTTGAGGGCTTAACTAGAAGATATATCTAATCATAATGAGCAGAGCATAAAGAATATTAAGATTAAAGGAACTTATATTTTCCTTTATCCTCTCAACCATCTCCAGATGGATTTCCTAGGGGTTGCCTTCTAAATCTTCTTGCATAGTGAGCTGTAAATCCCAGACCCAGCAGGCTCTGGTTCGGCTGAACATAGCCTTTCATGTACAATATGTACAGCCTGAATAATAGTGGAAAATTATTCAGAAGATAATTACAGCAATTGATCTTAAGATGTTTTGTAGCTTCCGTCATAGATCATTCTTCAAAGCCTTTTGGAGGAATGGTGTCTGTGGATGCTGCCAGAAGCAAAAAGCTTCTAGGGGCTAGTATAAAATAAATAGCCCGTGCGAATAGTGGTTGCCTAAGAAAGAAGGCCAGCACCTTGGATAACTCGGGTCAGAGGTCAGAGACAATTGTGGCACGATTGTGGCAATCCCTATATGCAGGATGGAACTTGCCACTTTCATCTTCAGGCACTCCAGAATACCAAGTCTATAAGTACATGTTAATTTATAGTTGCCCAAGAGTCTCTGTGACTCTGAACACTGCTAAGTGAGGTATAAAGGAGGAGCGCCCTCATCTTGTATTATAGATAAAGAAAATAATGATGAAACCAATTCTGTCTCATCAAGGTGATCATGCAGGCCAACAACACCCCAGGAGAGCAGTTTCTTGGCCATCGGGCTAGCAGATTCTGTGGACTTTCCACTGGCTCTCAGCAACCTCAAGTATGGAGTAATTGCTTTTACCCTTTGGGAGAAATACTACAAGAATGCTGAAGCTTCATATTTCTCCTACCAGGAAGATAGGATTAGAATCCTCATCTCCACTGTTAGCACCATCTTTAGTACACCGTTAGTACACTCAACAGATTCACAGCTATAAACAGATGCATGTACACACACACACACACACACACACACACACACACACACACGGGGAGAGAGGAGAGAGAGAGAGAGAGAGCACTTTAGGGAAACACAGAGAGATGAAAAGGCACATAGAGAGATAGAAATATACAAATACCTCTATGGATGCACATAGATCAATATATATACACACGTGTACATGTTTACACATACAGAAATAGACAAACAATAAATATGTGCACACTTCCACAGATAAACCCAGAGGTAGACACGTTATACCTTCTTGTACACACAGAAGTGGACAGACAGATACACCTCATGGACATACAGAGATAGACAGACCAATACACATCTTCATGGACATGCACAGAAAGATTGGACAGACACATATGCATACACGAATACCTCTATGAACACACAGATATGGAAAAAAGACAAGTATCTACGCAAACATATCCAAAGATGGACAAACGTATAGACACCACCATGGACACTTGAAGAGGCGGTCAGTCAGACACAAGCACCTGCATTCTCTTTCCTTTGTTTTTTCCCGATGGCTCTGCACCCGGCAGAGAACATATAGGCAGCTGAGCAAGCATACATGTGTTGATAAAGAAATCAATAGAAACAGTTATTCTATAAACAGCTGAAGTAGGCAAGATGAAATCCACGGCTTTAGGAAGGTGGGTGCAGTAGAAACAAGAGCATTCTTTCTTGATGGCAACTTACTTTCAAAGATTTGTAGCTGAGCTTTTCAACTCAAACACTAGACTGACGTGTTTCCTTCTTGTGTCTCAGGCACCTTTTGTGATGCCTCAGTAGAATAGTTTACTCCTAACTACATAAATATTGTAATATACATTGTGTGCCATATGCTTTATGATTTATATTTATACCATTATATAAATATTTTATGTTATGCACTGTTGATTACTTTAAGCTAAATGGACTTGAATTGAACTGATAATATTATTCCTGACAAACTTCAATGAGGCCTGGGTAATTGGAAACTGTAACCTGAAAGAAAAGATTTGCATTTGAGAAACATAAAACATGGAAATGAAGTGGTGAATGGCTTAATTTGGTCAGCTAAAAAGAAACGGAAATGGCTGAAGTCAGACCTGTTATTATTAATTGTATCTGATATCTCCTATCTGTATCTTAACCGAATAATACTTTTTTCTCTCTCTCTCCAAAAGAATCATTATAAACAACAACATTTTGTTTATTTGTTTGTTAATCTGTGCATCAGTAACACAAGTTTTCAAAGTTAAAATAATTCTATATCTAATTTCTTGCAAATGGGACTTAAGTTTCTTCTGTGAGTGAGATTGTATCAGGAGATCATGTGTGTTTGTATGTCCATGTTCAAGCCTGGGTAAGTCATGGGTGTTTGTGCATGTAATTGTTCAAGCCTCACATATGTATTTGCATATATGTGTGTGTGTGTGTGTGTGTGTGTGTGTGTGTGTGTGTGTGCAAGCCTCAGTAAGGAGGGCATGTTTGTTTGTATGTGTCCATATTCAAGCTTGGGTAAATATGAATGTTTTTATAGAGAGGTGTTTAAACTTCACAGAAGCCTTCAGTGTGCTCATATTCAAGCCTTGGCAAGGCATACATGTATTTGTGTGTGCATGTGTTCAAGTCTGGGTAAGGAGGTTATATGAACATGTAAAAGTTTGTCTGTGACACATAGGGCACACATATGCCTGGGAACAAGGGCATGTATTTGTGTGTTCATGTTCAAGCCTGAGTTAGGCATGCAGGGCTTCCATGTGTTTGAGCTTTTTTTTTTTTTTTAAGATTTATTTATTTCACTTATATGAATACACTGTAGCTGTCTTCAGACACACAAGAAGAGGGCACCAGATCCCATTACAGATGGTTGTGAGCTACCATGTGGTTGCTGGGAATTGAACTTAGGACCTCTGGAAGAGCAGTCAGTGCTCTTAACCTCTGAGCCATCTCTCCAGCCATGTGTTTGAGCTTTTAAGACAAGACCATTGTTACTTATAACGGGAATCAGAGTTTGTACTTCCTGGCAGATGAATCTACAGCTTAATACTAGAATGACTGTTTTTTCCTTCCATGTGGAAACAAAAATAAAAGCTCCCGAGTGAGAGGACTCAGATCATTCACAAGGTCTCTTTGTGTGCTAAATACTTCCCCTAGAGTGGCCCTTAATCTGTGGCAAGGCTAGAACAGTGCTGGGTTCCATCTTGGCAATCAGACATCAGCGTGAGCCTACTCCTTGAATCAGTCTATCTCCCACCAAGTCATCTGTCCTCGGATGCTCGGTTTTCTCATTTGAGGTTGGGAGGTTGATGGTCTCTCACATCCTCGCTAGCCCTAAAGCCACTTGCATCCTTGGCTTCTGTGTTCCAATTCTTAGAGGACTTTTGGGAACTTCATTCTGTTCCCCTTGTTCTTCCATCCTCTTTTTTTTTTTGCTGTTGACATTTGGTTTCTTTTGAACAGAAGCCAGCCAGGACCATAAACTAGCAAAATGATCTTTTTCTGAGTGTCATTCGAGAGAACTTAAGTGCAAAAACCACTCATATGATGAATTCGCATTCTGAAGAGACACATGTTCTTTTCTTGACTAGACATGTTGTTAAGTGCTGGGATGGACTCAAAATAGGCCTGTCACATTTTAAAGACTTTTAAAGACGCATTTTTAATATGTCCATCTAGAAATGTATATTATGTTCATGGTTCCATGGCTGGAGAGCTGCTGTGTGAGCAGCTTACCCCTGGGCCACCACAGTCTCCTGGAGTTGACGAGGACACTCGTGCTACACTAGTGGATGCTACAAATTTACACATCTACCATCAACAAATTGAATTGATTTCTTTTGCTGACAATAAAAGCAGCTAACTTGCTTGGAGCAAGTTAAGCATGTTAAATACATGGCTTCCTTGTTCATTTTTAAGAGACAGAAGTAAAGTAAGAAACTGTGTCTCACAGAGACTAATGCTTTGTAGAGTACAGAAACAGCAATTGACTAAATAATATTTAGAAGTTTCTCTCACAAGTCAGACCATGGCAATGGTTCACTATTGTTGCAAATTCAGAATTCAATGATTGTTAAAGAAAGAAAATTTCTCCTCTAATTTTTAAAAAAATTATTATGTTTTAATTTATGTGTATTAGTGTTTTGTCTTCCTGTATTTCATGTGAACCATTTATACACCCAGTACATACAGAGCTCATAAGCGGACATTGGGTCTCCTGGAACTGGAGTTCTGGATGGTTGCAAACTTCCATGTTGATGCTGGGAACTGAACCCAGGTCCTCTGCATGAACAAGCACTCTTATTGGCTGAGCCATCTCACCAAACCTCAAAATGATAATTTTTCTTAATAATGCTCCAACCTATTTCTTTTAGTTTACATTTCTCTAAAAAGTAGAGCCTAAGATGGCTATGTACGATGTATTTGTTAGGGAAATAAAAAAATCAGGCAAAAAGGAGTTGAGGATAGAGAGGTAAGGGGATGGTTTATCCACTGTGGGTACTAAGAGTTTAGCTCCGCCCTCCTCCACACTGGGGCTGTCTATCAACAGAGGAGGCCAAAACCCATCACCAAAGACATGGTTCCTGCAGGCCAAGGGTTGTTCCTGGTGATGATACCTGCATGAACTTGCGGTGCCCACTAGTCAGTTGGTAAACAGTGTTCATTAAAAGAGATTCTAGGCAGAATGCAGAAGACAATACAGGGTGAGTTCAGTGTGGAAGCAGGATGGTGTGGAAGGAGTGAAGGAAACAGGAACTGTCAGATTTTGCCAGAGCAGCTGCTCCTAGCCCCACTGCACTGTGGTGTTGGAATCTCCTTTTTCTCTTACCTTCAAGTGCCCTTTCTCTCTTTCCCACCAAGATACCAATTTGCCTCTAAGCTTCTCGTGGCCCTCCTCCTTCCCCCATAGGATCTCCTCGCTGCAATTCACCCTCAAAACCTGCTGTTTTTTTTTTAAAGCTCCCTCCTTAAGACCCATCTTCCTCACTAAAGCGAAGTGCTTCAGTGTAGATAAACAGAGGTATTTCCCAGACTGTCAACAGCATTTAGTTAATGAAATAAGTGGAGAGTGGCTGCCTACCTGGATCATGGATTCTGATCCAAATTTCTTTGTGTCTTCAGCTCCCCAGGTAGAGACACTGGACACTTTCTCATCCCTCCCTGACCCTGAGATGTGTCATCCAGAACTGCCTACAGTGGTCAGAGTGACATGATACTGTAGCTGTGTAGGTGGAGGTGACCCAGGATCTTTCTCTCTTCGCATTCAGTGGCAGCAGCACAGCCTTACTTCTGGCAGTTGTTTTGGTTCCTTGCATTGCAATGATTCATGCATAGGTGTCTCTCCCCTAATGGCCTCCTGAAGGGCAGAAGATTGCCTTATTCATCTTCCTATCCTCCAAAGGGGACACCCTTAGTTGGCCGAAGACACTTACTTTTTGTACAGCGGTACCCATGATGAAGATTCTACTGGGTGGTGAAGTGATTTACAGGCCTCTCTCCCCAACCTCAGTGTGAACATGCTGCTCATTATGACCTTCAAGTCAGTTCCACTACTATTTCCTTATCTCACAAAGAAAACTTGTTGAGGCTTGGTTAGAGTAAGTGACTTGTGTAAGACTATGCATGTAGCAAGTGCTCGAGTCAAGATGGAATTCAGCCTTTCCTAAACCTAGTCAGTCTATGTAAATCCAAAGATGTGGCCTACAATGGGGTTCTTCCAAAACACAGAAACAGCACCAAGCCTCAAGCATAGCAAGATTATATGTCCAGGTCTGTGCATCGTTTCAGCCTTCTCTTCTGCAGCAGAATCAGTTTTCTCTCTTCTCTGCCACCCATGCTGTTCAAAGAACACCATATTGCCTTATGCTTAGAGAACTGCTGTATTGGTTTGTACTGAAATGTGACTTTGTTAATGACATGCTCCTCTGAACAACACACTCAGGGATTGTATTGTCTTTATTAGCTACATGTCTGGTTTGATTCTAATAAAGCACGTATGCTTAAACCAAGCATGATGTCCCCGGCCTGTAATTCCAGCTTCTACTTGGGAGACTAAGGCTGAAGAATCTCAAGTTCAATGTCTGACTGGACTACAGAGTGAGTTCAAGGCCAGTCTGGGATGTCTAGCTAGGAAATGTCAAAATAAAAAGTAAGGAAGGGTCTAGAAATGTATCACTCAATGATAGCATGTCTGCCTATCATTTGCAAAGCTATAGGTTCAACTCTAGTTATAAACTGCAACAAAAAGACAATTATACTAAGCTAGATCATCATGATCCATTCTTGTCACTCACCCTGAAAACACCATTCTGGCAATTCTTTTCACATTCAGGCTTCTTCCAGATCTTTTTCACCTCTCCCACCTGACCAGGAATCTTACATTTAAACCTCACACATACTCACACACTCCTGATCTTGTAACTTGATCTCAAGTCTCATAACTAATGTTGGTGATCAAGGGAGCTATAGACACACACTCTGGAAAGAACTCTGCTCTACTCAGATCCAGTTCCTTTCCAAACTTTTCACATGCGCAGCCTTTCACCAGGGTATGGGGAATGGACTTACCCCTCACAATAATAGAAGAATATAAAGGTCTAGTTAATAGTCAGTTTGGGGAACTTTTCTTGACGTTGGGGGACTTCTGTATGATTATATTCAGAGTCATCTGGACTTAAAATGGACATTTAATTCACAGATTTCTCTGTACAATTCTAAATGTTTATTATGTTCAGCTTGTAATGGATTATTGGTGATCAGGCAAGAAAACAAACAATCAATATGGTGAATGAGTAAATATGTTTTCCATGACTCACTCACTGTGTGTGAAACAGAAGTGTCAGGATGGGTGCCATGAGCTCCACAGGTTCCAACAGGTGGGAACCTTTCCAACTACTGCTGTGAAAATATGCAGATAACCACAGGTTCTCTCTCTGATCTCTCTCCATTCTCACTCTATCCTCTCTCTCTCTCTCTCTCTCTCTCTCTCTCTCTCTCTCTCTCTCTATCTCTCTGTCTGTCTGTCTGTCTCTCTCTCTGCCTGTGTGTATCCTCTCTATGTGTGTGTTTATCTCTTTGTATGTATATAACATGTAATGTCTGTGTATATTATCAGACACATATACAAAGTCTCTCTCTGTATCAAAGTATATTTCTTTCTTTGTCCCTCTCTTCCTCTCACTCTCTCTTTCTTTCTCTCTCAGTTTATTTTTCTGTGTCTTTGTATGTGACTGTCTGTCAGTCTACCTGTCTGTGTTAGTAACCACCTCATCTGTGATCAGAGGTGAAGGGGGCACACATTTTATCTTTTACCATTTTTCAGTTCTTCACTGGAAGGCAGTTAAATGCAATAACAATGACTCAAAACAACACATTCTAGAAATGAATAACTGGATGGCTTGGGGCGAACAAGTTGATTTGCAGCTAGCTCTCAGCTTACATCATTCCAAACCCTCTGCCTTATCTCCCTGTGCTTCAGCTCTAGCCACTCCCATTCTTGCCCATTGTTCAGGAAAGCTGGTCCTGGATCAGACCTCAGCATGGGCACCTCAGTGCACAGCCGTCAAAATGTTCCTAGAGGTGTGGGCATCCTCCCGTTGCTGACCACTCACTCTGGTTCAGTATTAAAGTCCTCATTTTGCAGTCTAGGAGATGTGCCCCAGGTACAGGGCTAGGCCTTGTCTCAAGAGCAGACAGCTAGTGAATCAATCAAAGATCTTCTGATATCATATCCAGATGTGTATATCACACTAGAATGGCCTTTCAAAGCTTTCTGAAATTTGACTGTTGCAGTTTGTAATTTTAGACCCAGAATAAGCATTCGTTGTTATCTGTTAGTTCAAAGGTACCACATGCTGTGTCTCCTGTGGATTTTTCTTGTAAATTCTTGTTTTTCCTTTGTCATATGTATGCTTTTTCCATGAGAATTTTATCATTCTTCTGCCCCATCCTGAAAGCATGTAACTACAGCTTCATTTATATAGGTAAAGAACTCTTTCTACCATGGCTTCAGTAAAGTAAAAAAGAAAAAAAAAATTATGCTTCAGTTTTGCACTACTACCCTGTGGGTCTTATCATCAGTCAGTGCTCTGCTGCCCAAGGCCTCTGTGTTAACTAATGGATACACACAGAAATGAGAGACCATACAGAAAATTAGAGGACTGGGGCGCCTGACTTCCATTGGCTCTGGGCTTGCCTGCTTTCTGGGATGCCAAGAGCATCCTGCTTCCCTGTGGAGGCTTTTGAGGGGTTTGGGGGTAGCAAAAACAACCAGCTTGGATCTCTCTCCTACCAGGCCCATGCCATTGGGGTCTACCTGAAGCACAGCCACCGAGGGCAAGGTGTGCACTGCCCCCTGACCTTCATTGTATGGCCTGTGGCTCTTCCTGCCTTCCTGAGGAGTCAGGTGGGATCAGGTTCATCTAGCCAACACCAGGGACAACCAGATGGCTAAAGGACAGCATGGATCTAAGATCTCAACATAAAACTAGATATACTAAATCTAATAGAAGAGAAATAGGGGAATAGCCCTGATATATTGGTTCAGAAGACAACTTTTTGAACAGAACACCAATGGTTCAGGCTCTAAGATCAACAATTGATAAATGGGACCTTATGAAACTGAAAAACTTCTGTAAGGCAAAGGACAACATCAATAGGAGAAAAATGGCAGCCTACAGATTCAGAAAAGATCTTTACCAACCCTGTATCCAACAGAAAGGCTAATATACACAATATATAAAGAGCTCAAAAAGTTAGACACCAACAACCAAATAATACAGTTTAAAAATGGGGTACAGAGCTAAACAAGGAATTCTCAACAGAGGAATCTCTAATGGATGAGAAGCACTTAAAGAAATATTCAATGTCCTTAGTCATCAGGAAATTGAAAATCAAAGTGACTCTGAGATTCCACCTTAAACCCATCAGAATGGCTAAGATCAAAAACTCAAGTGACATCACATGCTGGGGAAGTTGTAGAGCAATGGGGATCACTCTTCCATTGCTGGTGGGAGTGCCAATTTGTACAGCCACTCTGTAAATCAATTTGTCAGTTTTTCAGCAATACCACAGATTGTTCTATCTTAAGACCCAGCTATATCACTCTTGGACAAATACCCAAAAGATGCTCTATCATACCACAAGGACATTTGCTCTACTATGTTCATATCAATTTTATTCAGAATAGCAAGAAACTAGAAACAACCTAGATGTCCCTGAATGGAATAATGGATAAAGAAAATGTGGTTCGTTTACACAATAGAATACTACTCAGCTATTAACAACAAGAATATCATCAAATTTTTAGGCAAATGGAAGGAAAAAAAATATCATCCTGAGTGAAGTAACCCAGACCCAAAATGATGTACATGGTATGTATTCACTTATAAGTGGATATTAGCCATAAAGTACAGGATATCCTTACTACAATACACAGACCCAAAGAAGCTAAATAACAAGGAACACTCAAGAGAAGATGTTTGAATTTCACTCAGAATAGGAAATGAAACTATCATTAAAGTTGTATAGATAAAAGGGATTGGATGAGAGAGGGGATAGGGAACAGAAGGCAGGGGGATGAGATGTAGGGCAAGCTGGGAAGAGAGAGCTGGGAGAGTGAACAGAAATTGTAGGTGAGGCATGTGCTAGAGAACTGGGAAGGGAGAAACTACAAAGAGTCTATGCAGGGGACTCTAGCTGAGGCTCCTAGCAGTGAGGGACACGGAGTCTGAAGGAGCCACATCCTGTAGCCAGGCAGATTGATAAGGACACCAACCCACCCTCAAAAACTTTGACCCAAAATTTGTCCTGCCTACAAGAACTGCAGGGAAAAAGATGTCATAGAAACTGAGTGAATGGCCAACTTGAGATCCATCCCATGGACATGAACCAATCTCTGACTCTATTAATGATATTCTGTTATTCTTGCAGATAAGACCTAGCATAACTGTCCTCTGAGAAGCTCTATCCAAACAACTGCCAAAAACAGATGTGGAGACCCACATTCAAACATCAGACAGAGCTCAGAAAGACTTGTGGAAGAGTTGAGGAAAGAACTAAGGAATCTAGAGGGAATAGGAACTCCACAGGAAGACCAACAGGGTCAACTAACCTGGATCTTTGGGGGCTCCCAGAGACTGAATCACCAACTAAAGAACATAGAAGGGATGAACTTAGCCTCTTGCACATATGTAGCAGATGTGCAGCTTGGTCTTTATGTGTATCCTTCAACAACTGGAGCAGGGGCTTATACTGACTGTTGCCTATCTGTGGATCTTGTCCTTATAATTAGGCTGTCTTGGCTGGCCTCAGTGGGAGAGGATGTACCTAGTACTGCAGTGACTTGAGGTGTCAGGGTGATTTGGTACCCAGGGGGTATCTCACCCTTCTTTGAGATGAATGGAAGGAGGGATGAAGGGAGAGGCCATGTAAGGTGGGCACTGGGAGGTGATGGGGTTACAATTAGGATTTAAAGTGTACAAATAAATAAATTAATGGGGTAAATATTTAAGAAATTGTTTTTAAGAACTTTCAAATCTCAAATGATATCACCTGAAACATGTTCATTTAACATGAGCTACTGCTGAATAAAAAGATATTCATTCTTAAAATAGAAGGAGAAGAAAAGGAAGAAGGGAAGGAGGAGGAGGAGAAGAAGAAGAAGAATTAGAAGAAGAAGAAAAAAGAAGAAAGAAGAAAAAAAGAAGAAGAAGGGGGGGGGAGTTGGGTTGAGGGCAGATGCTTCCTGGAAGCATTCCACACATTCTTCTTCATTTTCTTTAACCTTACACCTGGGCACAATAGACTAGAAAATAGGGCACTTATTTCACAAAGACATTAGCCTTGTAAGTGTCTGAGAATGCTCATCTACCTTAGTTAAATTGTGACAGATTATTTTTCTAAGCCTTACTACAAATATCAACAGGAAAGCACTGAACTAACCATAAGAAGCATCAACGAAATCCAGATTCTACCCATAAGGGGTTTGTCATTACATTAAATCAGAGACAGAGCTAAGCAGCAAATGACAATAGCCATTTTCATTAAATCTTTGGGTGCAATCAGGAGATGGCTCTGAATTGTAACTTTCATATCACCTTCCTATATTATGGAGTCTCACAAACTTTTGCTTTATAGATAGTTCTTGGGAAGAATACATAATATTCATATATACTTTTGGAGTCACTGAAAATTATCAGCACCATTCTATGTGACTTTTGAAGTATTCAACAGACTATTTCAAAATAGTTCTTCTATGAGGGTGGAAATACAGAATAGTTGATGCAAAATTATAATAATATGTGTTTCTTGTGATCATTTGTATGGACTATGTAAAAGCTCAGAGCACATGGGAGAACCAGAAGTGTACTTGGGACGACTGAGACAATTTCCACTTGAAGTTTGTGTTCATGTGTTAACAGCAGTAGGAAGAGGGGCTGTGCTCAGTATTAAGAAGGAAGTTTCAGTATTCCCAGCACTGGAGGCAGTACTATCTCCAGTTTGAAGACAGCTTGGGCAACATAGTTAGACCAGGTAAGTGAGAAAGGCAAGTGAGGGGTGACAGAAAATAAAAGGAAGGCAATGGTGAAGAAGTGGAAATTCAGTTTATCTAACCTGGATCTGACTGCCTGGATCATTTATTCAGCACAGCAACATGGCAAGCATCTAGGGAAGAGATGGTAATGTGCACAGGAGTGATACCAAAGGCTGGGTTTGGAGCACAGCATTGCCCTTTGATCCTGAAAGGTCCATTCTGCATCTCATGAACCCTGACAGCAGACAAAGATGCCAGTCCTTGTTCAGGTTCCTACAAGGGTACAGTATCTCAGCCCTGCCTTTTCCTTCCGAATCCACAGTCCTGTAACCCCCAGAGGAGTTTCTACTCAGGAGCAGGTGCAGACAAAGGCGGAAGGAAATATTTTGTAGCAACGGGTGCTCCATCAAAACAGAGGCCATGTGAAACGACGGCAGACATCAGTAATAGCCTGATGCTGGCCTTATTTATAGGTCCTAGGCAAAAATAAATACTGTAGAAGCATTCTAATCAAGGCCATGGCTTCCCAGCATACAGAGCCCTGCCTTTCATTTTCCCTGTCACTGGGGCCTCAGCGTAATACGCTCTGCATTCTCCTAGTTATTAGTAATTCTTTGCTGACAGAAATGGATGGAACTCCAGGTTGGCTGTGGAGTATGCATATTCAATCCACATTGTATTTAAGGCCTAGACTCAAAAGCCCTCCAATGACCATTACTGGTGTCCTCGGTGGCTGACTAAGTGTCCTCAGTCCAAGATGACTACAGAGTGGTGATTGAGGACCGTTGGCCCAGGCCATCCAGGTCCACCATGGTGTAGTAGAGAATAAAGAGGGAAGAAAATATCCACAAAAGTAACCTCGACTCATCCTCTGTGATACCCAACAACCAAGGATATGCTGAGTAGGGGAGAGATTCTCTGTTCTCCTTGTGTACAAGTCCGTGTGGGGCTTTGAAGGGTGTAGAGCTAATCTAGGTTCACAGTCCCGCAGCGAATTACGTAAGTAAGGATAACAGAGTAGGCGCAGAAGCACATAATGACCCTCAGAAAAAGACCAACACTGTGGTGACCTAGAGACAAGAGCATTGTAATTGGATGTAGCCATGTTATGGGATTTCTCATAAAGCACGTCCTGGCCTCCTGCTATAACTGAGTCTAAGTTCATTTCTTACCCAGATCAGTCTAGAGTACTCAGCTGGACCCGGAGTTCAGGAATATCATCAATGACAACAAAACAAACACCCAAGATTTAATTTCAAAATACTAGTATCTGGCCATTTTAAAAAGTTCAATGTATTCTTAGATTCTCAGATTATGTTTAACTAAATATTCAAATAGAATATTTTTTCTGAGTGCATGACTTTTTTGTCATTGTAAAAGTAGCTTAAGTAGAAATACCCGCCCCCCCCCCCACACACACATGTTCCTTTCTTTCCAGAAATACAGTTTGGTAGCTCTCTTAGGGCATACGCAGGAAGTACTCACACAAGGGATAAGAACTGGATAAAGATGACATCTTTAGTCTGTATTTTCCTTTAGTCAAGGTCATGAGTCAAGGAAGTAGAAGCATAGACAAGAAAACAAGGTTCAACCAAGGCCATGGTACCAGCCCTTCATTTGTTTCCTTCTAGGGAATTTTTGACTCAAAACCAAAAGAAACCATGTTTGAATCATTAGCTGATTCAAACATCTCTATTCTAAAATCTGTTCTAAAATCTCTATTCATCTCCAACAAGGACTATGAATCTACATGAACATATTTAGACATGACTGCATGCATGCTGTTCATGCATGTGTATAAGGGCTGTAAATGCTCATACTAAGAGACTAACTGCGAACATTATTCTTAGTGAATACAGTTTCTTCACTCTGTTTAGAGTGCAACATAATAGAGAATGTCATATTTTTAATTTCCAAGATTCACCTGGGTAGTTTCTAAAGTTTAGCATGGCACCTTTGAAATGCAAAAACATGTGGTGGGGTGGTGAGAGAGAAGGAATACCCACCCAATGTCTACCAGAGTTGACAAAGTCCTGGACATCCTATGTCTTTATAATTTACTTCTATCACATAAATAATAATTCCTACATGTCAACAGAGCAATTTTAGTTCATGTCTATAGTCAAGGAAAGTGAAGTTAAATAAATGAAGTAATTTATTTAATATTTAATAGCTATGAAAATAAGCAGTTGTCTGTTTAAACCTCTGGAAGCCAGGGCTGGGGATCTGAACTTCCTAGTGAGGACTTGTAGGTGAATTGATAAGGCCAGATGGTAAAGGATTGTGGCCATTGTTGAGCATAGAGTTTTGTGCAATATGTACCCTAACACAACACTGCATGAATGACTCAGAAGAAAGGTGATCAGATCAGGTACAGCAGCAAGAGTGTGAGTCCAAACAGGAACCTGGGAGCTCACCCAGAATGCAGAACTAGTCAGAGAAGGGCCCTCAGATTCCAACATGGAGACAGGAGGCTTGGGGATCCAGCCAAGTAGTAGACTAAGAGAGTAATTGTGCTCTAGAACATCAGATCCAGCTGTGGTTCATTGAGAAACTCCTATGACTGGGTTGGTATTCTACCAGGCAGCGCTCATTGGATACTTTTCACCACCACCCTCTCTAGCACTTATCTTCCACAGTGGAAGAAGTTGAGCTTCTTTAAATTGGGTTTCTTAAGGTCACAGACAAATGTTTGGTGAAGCCAGAATTAAACCTAGGCCTCTTGATTCATTTCAGGTTCTCCCTCTGTCTGTCTCTGTCTCTGTCTCCGTCTCCGTCTCCGTCTCCGTCTCCGTCTCCGTCTCCGTCTCCGTCTCCGTCTCCGTCTCCGTCTCCGTCTCCGTCTCCGTCTCCCTCTCCCTCTCCCTCTCCCTCTCCCTCTCCCTCTCCCTCTCCCTCTCCCTCTCCCTCTCCCTCTCCCTCTCTCTCTCTCTCTCTCTCTCTCTCTCTCTCTCTCTCTCTCTCTCTCTCTGTGTGTGTGTGTGTACATGCTGAGGGGATAATCTTAGGTGCCTAAGGGATTGGTAATGCTGAGATTACAGGTATATGCTATTAGATTTGGCTTTTTTTTAAAAAACAAGGCTTCTGAGAATCAAACTCAGGCCCTTGTATTTGCAAAGTAAGCACTTTAATGATTGATCCATCTCCCCAAAGCAAAGGATTCTTAACAAAATGAGCCCATTCCATTTGTAATAGGCATCTTAACTTGGCCTTCAGTGATCTCTCCTATCATTTTACTTCCAAGGTAGAACACTCCTTTAGATTCCTTTTCAAACATAGGTGCCTCTCTTTCCAGTTCCCTGGTAGTTTCTTCTCATTCACTGATTTATATATGCTAAATCACTCATACTTTGATCTTTGGTCTTCTGACTGCACACATTTTTTTTCTGGTGTATTTATCTATTTTAATGGCTTTCAATGCAGTCTTCATGACTCCAAAGTTTAGATTGCTTGCCTTAGATCGTCACAGCTCTGCTGCATACTCAGGAGCAATGTTCTCATGGCATTCTACAGGGGTCCGCATGATCTGCCCTCATGGCGCAAATATAATTCTCAAGGCCTTAGCTTTATCTGTGTGTGTCCTCTGCATGACACACATTCACAGATGCTATAGCACCAGATACTTCACCTCTTTGAGGCTATTCCTTGACTTGCCCCTAAACAATCCTCTGTTCTCACATCTGTCCCCCTTTTTCTCCATTCTTATGTTGCTGTAACACAAAACAACCTAGAAGCAAAGGAGTTTATTTTGCATTGCCATTCCAGACTGCTCTATCACTGTGGAAAAGTCACAGTGGCAGGAACTTAAGATAGCTGGTCATATCACATCCACAGTCAGGAGCAAAGAAAAATGAACACATGTACAATCACTTGTTTTGCTCAGCTCAACTTCTTTATTCTTACATAGTTCAGGAAGGAACGGTGCCACCTATGATGGGCTGGGTTTTCCCATATCAATTAATTTAATTAAGACAATCCCCCACAGACATGCTTATAGGCTAACCGGATATAAGCATTCGTCTTATAGAGATTCTCTTCCCAGGTGATTCCAAGTTGAATTAAGTTCACAGTCAAAGCTAACCATCACACTTCCCTACCCCTTTCTATGCTCTATTTTCTAGTCACTGTCCAATATAGTCAACTAACCCATCTTCTAATTTCCTCCTGTCCACCTCCTGGAATGCAGCTTTGATAAGACATGAGTTTTGGAAATTTGTTTGTTCTTACATCCTCAGCAAAGTGGAGGGCGAAGAGTAGAAACACCTGGCACATGAAGGAATTAAAAATATTTAAATACTCAATGACTGAAAGTTTGAAATTAACTATAAGAACTTAAGGCACATAGGAGTGGATAGACATGGAACACAGTAGAACTCCTATCTTGAAGCCTGTATAATGCCACGATGTTATAAGAAGATGTGCTACACATCGCTCAACAAATTCACTCAACAGAATATTCCTCTTGGTTCCCCAACGAGATGCCTCCATGCCTCAGAAAAATATGTGTTAATATCACAAACTTGATAAATCACGAACCATATGAAAGTGCTCGTAATTTTCTGTAAACACAGAACATAAACTTTGAATTCATTTGGTGTCTATGTGTATGATACAATGGCAAAATAAAATTGGAAAATGAAAACTAGAATAATAACTGATTCACGGAGACCCACACCTGCCTGTCCCTGAGTCTGACCTCATCCACATCACCTTGCCATAAGTGTGCACATCACAATTTTGGCAAATATCACAGTTTCATTAGAAGCATCAAGTCTGAGGCAGATAGATTTGGGTTCATGTTGTCACACTAGCTGCAGTGTCTTACTCAATATTGTAACTATGATTAGCCTTTATGCGTTTGGTCAGTGTTGCATCATAAATTTAAGTCTACCAGTTATGAACTTACCATCTCTTCCTGAGTGCCCCAAACCCACCGTTGGGAAGACCAGTTGGAAGTGCCATAAATTGTGATGGCAAGTACTATGCTTCCCTGAGAACAAGTTGAAGGTAACTGTTGTCTGGTTATGCTTTGCACTTCATGGGGAATCCAGACAAGTTGAAGGACAGCTACAGTAAGTAAGTTGGAGTCAGGAACTCTACCATGATGACCAGCTGAAGTTCACCAGCTGGTAAGTTGGAATCCAGGACTCCAACATGGACCTACTATGATATGACTTGTCTATCTTAGCTCTGGGCTAGCAGCTAAGTACATGCCCTGGTGTAATGTTCTCCAGTTGGTTGTCCTATCATGTTTTAAATGTCTTTCTCTAGTTACACCTGTCCTTTACTGCTATTCCTCAATCAAACAGTACCCTGCTTCTGAAGTCTCAGAGGGTTTTAGTGAGAACAAAGCAAGTGTGGACAATCACCTAAAGAAACCGTTAAATTCATGGGGTAGACAGGTTTTCTGCACGTAAGCCTTGTAACCCTAAAGACCAGCTCAGGGGAATGAAAATAATTGATGTAAACAGTGCCATTTGACAGTACATGCTTTTTGTGGATGTGTGCATATGTGGGTATACGGCCGCATGTGGAGGGAAAGTGTATGTACATGTGTGCATGTGTAGGTCAGGTGTCTTCCTCAGTTTCTCCTTACCTTACTTTTGAAACCTGGGACTCAGCAGTTAAACTAGGTTATTTAGGCATTGAGCCCCAGGATTCAGCCTGTCTTCAGTTCCCTAGTGCTGTCATTACATCACCACACACAGATATTTTTACATGGGTGCTGGAGATCAAACTCAGG